>NW_008622005.1:0-15924 GCF_000691845.1 Merops nubicus
CGACACTCTGCGGCCCCTCCTCAGCCGCACTGAGCCCTTTTACGGCCAGGCAAAGAGGGACTGTGAGGAACACCAGGTGTGTGTCGGGGAAACCGTTTCCACCTCAGGAAAGGCTCCTGTGCTGGGGCCTCTCAGGCCGGCTAGCTGGGTGGGCCTCTGCCTGCCACCAGTGTCCCCAGGAGAGCAGGAGTGCTCACCCCACCAGCCAGCCGAGCCAAATGCCACCAACGGGCCTCAGTGTGATGGTGCAGGAAGCAAGGAGGAGGAGGAGGAGGAGTGCAGATCTCCACATGGACGCTGTCTCCCAGGACCAGGAGCTGCAGGCTTTCATCTCTTCCCACCTCCTAACTGGGCTCAGAGCCCATGTATGACCTTTTCCCCATAACTGCACTGAAATTAGGCCCCTAAAACTGTCAGTGAAACACAGGCTTCAACACACAAGGAATAAAGAGGCTGCTCTCCACACACATACTTCTGATAAGTACTTCCACAGTCAGTTTTGGGTGTATTTCCACACAATAACTTTGCACACTGTTACCACAAATGCCCCAGCACGAGACTGGGCAGAAGTGAAAAGTTAGAGGGATGCTTTTTCCTTCAGGTCAAGTGAATTTGGGCTGTGTTTGCAATCACTACATGCAGTTTCCAGGTGCTGGACAGTCACTGGCCCTAGCAAGCAAAATGTCTTTTCACAAGTCACTCCAATCCCAAAGAGATAATCACAGGATGAAAACATCATTTCACTAGCAAGGCATGCTTCCTTGGAAGTCACCTCAGCAGATGAGACATGGGCAGTTTGCAGATTCTTCTCTTCAGCTCTCAGAAGTGCATGGTCTGCAGGTCAGCGAGGTGTGAGCACAGCCGTGAGCACTCATTCCTCTTGCCTCTGCTAGATGAGGCTAAAATGCAAGAAATCCCATTCTTGCATTTTCTTCCAGCTTCAGATGAGTAACCTTTATTTTTAAAGCAAGAAGTGCCAGATGTATTCTCAGACATACCTGCCCTTCAGTCACCGTCCCTCACTCTCTCACCACCTCCACTCTGATCATGCAGTAGTGCATGCAGTAGGCACTCTCAGTTGACTTTGTCTGCCCTGAAGTGTTTTAAGCTTATGTATAATTGCTGAGGAACCCTCTCTACCTAAGAGTCGGAGAAGACTCTTTCTTTGTGTTTCTTTTTGCTCAGAAGGGGCTGAAGCAGCAATCTTGACTTAAAGGCTGACTCTGATTGGAAAATAAACAACTATAAAGTACAATAAATCCCATTGAAGAGTCCAGTCAAAACATCCCAATGAACAGCTAATGCTCTACTAACCAAATCCAGATGTCACTGCCTTGTCTGGCACTAATTGGTTGACTGGAGAGTAAGTAACTGTGTAACCTGAAGGAAATCTCTACTCCTTGCACTTGGGATGAGTTTCTAAGGCAAAAAATGGTTTGGTTTTGTTGTGTTTCTCAATTTCCTAACCGCAGAGGTGTCACATACACCTGTGCTCATCAGGATCTCTGCTGATATCTTCTCAGTGGCAGGACACAGTTCTATTTTAGGGTCCTTAAAAGCACCTCACAAAAAGTTTCTCAAGCGCATGAAGCTGCCTTTGACATCTGATGTTCCTTCATTCTCAAACATTTCTGTGTTTATTTGTTTAACCAAAGGACATGCCCTAGCAGATTGCAGCTAAGTTCTTAGATAAAGGTGGTTGCGAATTCCAGCTGGAAGTGTTTGAAACACTGAACAAAACACCAAAGAAAGCAATGGCTTTCAGAAGACTGGAGATGAGTTTGGAAATCGAAAGTAGATTTTAAAAATAAGATTAGGCTGGTGCACCCTAATTCCTAGGGCTGGAAATTCCACATCTGCCTCACAACTCCACGTTGGCAGGGGACACACAAAGCTGCTAAGCAGGATTTTCCAATTATTTTTTTTAAGCATATTTGATAGGATTGTATTATATATACTCACATTCTAGAAACAATTCCATGCAATATTACAAATCAATGTGTGTGCCTGGAAGTATCTTGCTCTGTGTTACCAGGATACTCCCCTGTGCAATGATTCTGCACACATTTACTTCTGCTGTTTAACTTCAAGCAAAGATACCTCACTGGCTTCAGTAACTTCCATGACATTAAGAGCTGCTCTTTCTAGTTCATTCATGGGGGTCTACTCATATCCTGAGCACACAGAACGAGGTTCTGTAAAAGACCTTCCTAGAAACTTAGTAAGATTCTGTAAAAGAAATTTATTGTTCATATTCTTTACCATTTTAGATTAGTCAGTAATATTAATTTTATCTTTAGTTAACTTTATCTTTGATTTTATCAAGTAACTTAATAACATGAATTTTAATACATATTTCCCTTAGCATCACTGACATGTTGTTCATACTTTATAAAAGTATTTTAAAATTATGTAAATTTGCACAGAAAAATCTAATGTTGAGCTTCTGTTCACTTACATATAACTGACTTTTTAATGCTTATTAAAAAAAAAAAAAAAAGAAATAAAAAAATCCTATAACCTGACCCTCAACTGTCAAAGCCATTTTTTCAGTGGAGTACTGTACAGTGGAGCATCTGTCTGGACACATCCAACCATATCTTTCACTCATAATCTGCAAGTGCATAACACAGGATTTGAAATATAGTAGTCAGTTGTGTAAAGTATGAACAATGAAAATTATACCCAGCCTTTAATCCAGGGGATTCTGTGCTGAGCTCAGCCTCAGTGGATATACATATCCATTCTGCATTTAGTTCCACATATTCCAAAACTGGATGTTCCCCTGGAAGAGTCACATGGGAACAAAGGTGGAATTAAATAGCTTTCTGCCCATGTTTTGTTATTAGAATTACACATGTAATGTGTAGCCACATAAGCAACTGTGCTGCACAGTCATCAGCAAAGAAACTCATTTCTTCCAAGGTACCAGAAGGTTTCACATTTCATGTATCATTTTTATTTTGTTCTTGGCCTTGGGAGAGAAGGGATGGAAAAGAGGTGGGAGGTTATTCATACACCATACATTTGGAATCAGAAACATTCTGATAAATCTTCCTCCTTCAAGTCTGAGTGAAGGAATATTTCCTGCAAACAGGACTGACTGCAAAACCAGCTCCTTCACCAAACTTCTCCCTTCCATGCTTTTAAGACTGCCAAAAGATGACCTGGATTTGGCAGTGGTGATACAGTGGATGATTTTTCTCCTGTGGATGCTAAATATGTATCAACAGCACTAAAACTACCACCTTGCCAGTACAAAGTGGCACCAGTTAAACAAACTCACAAAAAGTCCAGGGACGAAGCAGGGTCCTCCAAGGATCATGTCCTCTACCTGGTTATTAACTTTCAGCTTCTTGAAGGTTTCAGGCTGGTACTTCTCACAAGCAGGAATATTCAACAGCAACAGGAATTTATACATAAAAAATGTAGAATATGTGAAAGTACCAAATTTAAGCAGGCAGGTATTTAACTGTTCACCACAGGGAAAATGAATTGAATTTTCTGTTCAATTTTATCTCGCAAGTTCCTACAAGGAATTGTGGGATGTTAGGAAGAAAACGCCTATAAGAGTTAAATTTCTGTTCCCATTGAGCTGAGTTAAATAAATAAAATGGATAAATTCTTAAACAGTCTTTTTATACCAGTGCAGAGCATCAATGCTTGCTGACATTTAACATTAAATATCTCTCTTTATCACTAACCACTTCAGAGCACTAAAACATGTCTTTAAAAACCAGCCTTTGACTTTGGCAGCAAAGTTGACTGTTAAAAGAAACTGTTAACATTCAGTTGAGTGGCATGTGGAAGAAAACTGGCAAAGTAAACTCAAGGGTTAATGAAAGTAAATGAGATAATCCTCATTGATCCCCCATAATCCTCATGGTCTGAGTGCAACTGTCAATCACTGGGAGAGATTTTTTTCTAATCTATCCCTCTGTGAATAGGTTATTCCAAACTGAATATACTTTACATACAGACATACATTCAAATATACACACACATGCTGAACACAGAACAAAAATCTTAGCAGAGTAAATTCCAAAATGAAGAGGAAAATAAAGCCTAGCTACAAGTATGGTGTGTAAATTTACAAAATATAAAGTTTCTTTTATTAGTTGAAATATGTTCAAGCTGTCTGTTCACACTCACTGCTTCCCATGTAAGCTAGTAGCAAGTAATAAGTCTGTTAAACCCCTCCTCTGTAAAGGAAGAAAGACTGTTCCCATAAAATTAAAACTTACTGTTCAACAGATTGACCTAAATAAAATATGGTCAGGAATATAAAATAAATTGTTTCAGTCCTTTTCAGAGAACTACTGACATGGGAAATGTATTAAATCAAATGATGGCATATCTGAGGCTTAGAGGACCCCAGCATGTTGCAGGAGGAGCAGTGAATGCAAGGGAAGGGCACGGAGACCTGTCCCAGCTGTGTTCAGGCAGTGCTGTGGCCCTTCCTTGGCAATGCCAACCTCACCAAAATTGCCTCTTCTTTTGGAACTGCATCCCTGCATGGCTGCTGCCACATTCCTGTGGGCATCTGGACACTGCAGCAGAGGGAAGGGGCTACTCTGTGTCTCTGCAGAGCCTGAGCTCCTTGGCTTGCTCTACTAAGACCTGCACTGGATTCAAAGCCTGTCTGAAGCATTTGAAACACTGTTATTTGCAACATTTTAAAGTACCTGCTTATTCTGAGAAATTTCCATCTAATACTTTGCTTCTGGAATTCTTGATAGTGTAGACGTGGCACTCGGGAACGTGGTTCAGCAATGGACTTGGCAGTGTTAGGTTTATAGTTGGACTCAATGATATTAAGGGTCTTTTCCAACCTAAATGATTCTATGGTTTTATGATTCTATATTATATCAATCACTTACGGAGAAACTCCATAGGATTTAAAAGAAAGACAATCTTTGTACGGAGCATTCAGACCCACCTGTAATAATGTTATTGCGTGCTGCAGCGGAAAAGGAAATTGTCTGTCAAAGGGTTGGGATAGAAAAACTTCATACCACCCAAAGGTACCTCTCGATAACCCAGTGCAACAGCCCTTCTCTTCCTGTAAACATTCAGAGCAAACTTTGCTGCCTAAGCCACCACTTCTAACCTGAGGCTGAGTTGGAAATAAATGCCCCACTCTCAGGTTTAAAGAAAAACCAGCTTGGTAGCCATTTGGCCTGCAGCCAGGATTAAAGTGTTAACTCCACGGCTGTCAACCTGTCACTTAAACATTTACCAAACTACTGACCACTTCTATTAAAAGACCATTAAACCAGGATTAAGCTTTTCCAGGGTTAAGCTGATGTAAAAATGCAAGGAATGTCACACCAAGGGCAGCTTGTTTTATTTGTACTGTAAACAGGCAGAAGATGGAGGATAAATATTAAATGTTTATTAAATATGTGGATATGCCCCTGCTTTGCAGTTTCCATTCTTTCAGCTTCCTAGCCTCAGATCCCATTACTCAGTGCTCTGATAGGTGCAGAGCATCACACAGTGAACACAGAAACCTCCAACTGCCTTAGAACCATCACCAGCTGCTCCAGAACAGGCCAGGGCCGCTCTGCCTGGAGGGGGGATGCAACAGAGTAGAGCCATAGTGCAAGGGAAGAGTCATTGTTACAAACACAACCTTTGGTGAATGTGTCATGTCATAACCAGAGAGTAATGGTTAAAACAGGACAGTCGCATTAAAAGCAAGAGCCCATTTGGAGCAGCCTGTGAATTTATTCTGTAGTAGTGTTTGGAGCCACATACAGGAGGTGTGTGCACAGGCAGGGCACAGGAACTGCTGCTCCTTTCAGACTATTTTGTTATCTCAGGTAAAATAAGTCCTATAGGAAGATGCACAAAGCTCTACAAATCATCACTTCCTCAACTAGGAGAGAGCATTACTTCTGAAAATGGTCAAAGGAAGAAAAAAAAGCCTCATTAATGAAACATACTGTCTCATTTTTACCTTTTTCAGTTCTCAGTAACTCAGTGAAGTACAAAATCTTGAAAGACACCACCAGAGGCAGTCTGTACTTACAGTCAGACTGGACTATCAGGCCTTTCTGTCTGACGTCTGAGCTCACTTGACTGCTCAACACTGTTACAGAATGAATTACACCATCCAGGTCAATAAGCACACACATGCAAGTATATCAGAAAGCAGCTTTTGGACTGTGCAAATGTAGTGGGTCTGTGGCTGACACTTCAGGAGAAACAGACTCCTAAGAGCTACCCACAGATAACAATAGACCTCAATAACTAGGTTTATAGATAATTACATCTCAAAATTTTAACAAGGAGAATTAGGAACCAAAGCTAGTTATGCTTGCTAACTACTGCAAACAATGTGCCTTTCTGGTGACTTAACACTTATTCAATGCTCTGATTTCCATACAGTACTATATGCAAAAACAATAAAGAAGTCCACCAAGGAGTACCAAGCATCTCAGTGGACATCCCTGCTTACCCATTGCCAGCCCTTGATAGAGACAGGGTGCAAGGCTGAGTCCGTCTGACATGGCCTGACCCACTTTGGGTGTTTGTATCTGCCACCAATTATTTCTGGATAAAAGCATATTGGCATGTCTGAACATTGGTGCAGAGACACGAGTCACAGATCTGTTGGTCTCTACATTTATTAACTACTATCCTACAGATTTTCAAAACTTATAGGCCATGAGCAACTATGCCTACATAAAGAGGACAGAATTGGCCACGTCCAAACAGGGAGATGCACATATTTAATGAGATTCCCCCCTCCCCCTTCTCTCCCTTCTCTCCTCCCTTCTCCAGTTTGTTATTTATATTAAATATAATTTTGCTTTCAGGAAGTATCTATGACAGTATCCATCTGAACCAAGGCTTCCAGTATTTACAGATATCAAAGAACTGGTCTTAATTTAATCTGATACTTTAAAAAGCCTTTTATTCGAAAATAAATTATTGAAATGTGGGATTGGTAAAATGGGTTGCTCCAGTAATGGGTTTACTGTGACGGTGCAATCAATTTCAGAGATTGGATTTCAGGATAGAAACTATTCATCACTCTCCACGTCAATGCAAGGTTTACCTTCACACTGCGGTCACCCGCTGTAGCTCATGGATACCAAGGGCAGAGGAGGATCTATTGGAGGAAAACTCTTTCTGTCACTTTTTCCCCGTTGTTGCTGAGGTCAGAGCCTCAGGAGACCGCACAGTTACGGGGGCTCCACAGCATCCCAGTGCCCCTGGGGGCATGCAGCAGGACTCACCTCCACACAACAGCAGGCACACTTAAATGTCCATCCCCTTCACCTCCTCTGCCATGGCCCAAATGCAGGCTTTCTTCTCTGTGTTTTCCCACTTCTCTGCCTTACTTCAGGATCAGCAGAACCTTTCAGTAGGCAGAGGCCTGCGGGGGTAGTGACTACAACAGTTTTGACAGCAGTGATGGGGAGAGACCTTTGAGCAGCACAACTCCTTCCCATCCTGCCACCTAAAGCACCCAGCACATGAGTGATGCTAGTAGGGGAAAAGAGGAGAGGAGCTGTGGCACTAACCATCCCTCCTTCCCCCTGCACTGGCCCTCCATTTCAGTAAATTCACACCTGAGGATTTTCACAAGCTGGTGATCCCAGTAAGTGCAGATACATCTGCCCTGCCATAGCTACAAACCTCCTGGACCTCTGCAGCAAAGGAGAAGACTAAGAGCAGGAGCACTTTAGTCCTGAAGGTAAACAACGGGATTTTATGCCACTTATTTTCATTCCATAGAGAGCCATGTGCCTCTATTACCATATATACATATCATTAGTCCCTCTTTCTTCTTGCTCCCTGCCTGCTAGAGCCCATTCAGCCCTGCCAGGGCCACAGCCCATGGAGGCTCCACGAATCACCACAGAACAGCTTGTCTGTGCCATCCTGTGCTATCAGGAGCAGGAGCAAATGGCAAATCTAAGCCTTGTGACATGAAAAACATGAAAGCTATTTTTCCATCCTCATCTCTAATGAATCTTGTTCTTCGTTCCTAGAAAGCCAAGTCAACTACATAAATCAAGAAGTCTGTGGATTTGGAGTTTTACATTAACACCTTCATTCATGTTTTGCTGTGACCTCTTGGATTGGGGTGAACTATTCTGCTGTGCTGGGAAATGGCAGCTCTGGAGCCAAATTTAGCACCTAGAAAATTTCCCTTGGCTCTTAGGTGCCATAATTTTAAACCTGACTCCCTCCTTAAAGACAAAGTCATGTCTACATTTGATTTCAGGTGTTATATACAATAATTTAAGAAGTTAAATGGGGATCTGGCAAGTCTCTGACTATGGAGGGGGTTGGAAAATATTATCTGGAGCCAGAAATGCAGCATTCTCAGCTATGGTCTGTACTCTGTCTACCAACATCAGTTCTGCATTTAGTCTTTCACCAAGTTTCTCAAGTACTACACATGGCGAAGTTTTTCTCAGCTGTAGAATCACTATCAATAAATACAGCTGGATTGGAATTCCTAATGAAGGGTGAAAAACTGGGCTTGTGATAGTTAGTTATACTGCCTCTTAAGACAGTTAAAAGTAACTGAAAATTCTCTGGAGTTTTAGACCTTTCTTCTCACTCCACTCCACTGCTTCCACCCCTCCTTTTGCTGTTTTTTTTTCATATGAAATATGGCCTATCTTGGGAATTTATTTAAAAATTCAAAACTCTAAAGAAACTCACGAAAGGTACTTTACAATGTTTAAGACAGAGTGAGCCACAGCCAGAAAGCTACTGGTGATGCCTGCAAAGAAAGTGTTCCTGGAAGGGCAGTCTCCCATACAGAGCTAACATGAACTTTGGCCACAGCAAGCAGGAGCTGAAGGTTCCTCTTAATGCTTCATTTACATGCATAAATCCTGCATTTAAATGCACAGATCCTTCCAGCCATCCAGTGTGGAGCTTCTGCTTTGCTTGCTGTCAGACCTGCTCACAGCCTCAGCAAATCTGTAAGAAAGGAAACTCCTCAGCTCTCCTCTCCTCGGTCTCTGTTCAGAGCTTTCGATTTTGCTCAGGGAGAAGATGAGGCTGCTGTAGCTGTGCCAGAGAGTCAATATTTTCCACCTGTGGCAACCACACTTGAAACACTGTAATAAATGAACTCCTGGGGTCCTTCACTTTCTGCAACCCAGTGCTGACCAGAGATCTACGTAACTCTGGTCACCCACACTAGTATACCTACTTTGGAGGTGCTTTTGGGATGGGAGGTGCTGGCAGGGTTCAGGAAGAAGAGACGACACTGAAAAGGGTTGAAACTATGTCACAAATTATACTTTTGCTCAGAATCTCCAAACTTTGAATTTTGTATTTTCAAAACAGCAGTAATTCCAGAGATGAATGAAGAATCGGTTTATTAATGATCCAGCACTCCTCACCCCTCAGCATAGATGTAAGGACTCTAAGTATTCTAAATACAAAAAATGATCTCTTCCCAAGTCCAACCACCCTGCTATAAGGGCTATTGTTTTGCGTTTCTTTACTTAGAAATATCAGTAGCTAGGAAATAAACTCCTAATACTCTTGCAGACTTCTTAATCAACTGAAAAAAAGGGAAAAGAAAAAAGCAGTACCCACAGATACAACCACATTTAGCAATAACCTCTAGAAATCATGGTTAATGTTACCTGGAGTGCAGGATGCTATGAAGTTATCAATGCTGTATTAGATGTGTAAATATCTAAGCAGAATCAAGCACTCTCCAAGGAAATTTCAAGAGCCATGGATCTAAGCTCACTATCTGACTCCAGTGTAGTGCCACAAATACATTCCTTGGAAAGTCACATCCCAATACCTGGTTCATCTCTAAGGAGGTGAGCTCTGAGAGCTCACCTCTCCCCTCACTGAGGCAGCAGTGCCTCCTGCTGCACTCGAGGCTGCATTTGCTCCCAGACTTCCAGCTGTCTGGTTTCTGTTACCAGTGAAGGAAGGGTTGGCATTCTGAAAACTGAGATGAGTAATAGAAGATTTGTCTGACTGGCCTCAACACCTCTGGAAACATCAGCCTGTGTCACAGAAATACACTCTGCACAATCCAGCGTGGGACAATAGGGAAGATGTGCCTGAGATACCCAACAGATATTCTGTCCATAAACCAGCTTTTAATACATTTCTGAGTATGTCTGAGTATCACAGAACACCAGAGTTAATCTGTGGCACCCACAGGGTTTCAACCCACTCAGACACGCTCCTCTCCTCTTGCTTTAACACATTTCAGCACTCACCTGCAGGAAGCCCCACTGCAGCACTGCGACCTTCTGCTGAACAGACTTTCACTTGTGCTGACCCATGACAAACCATCACAGTTGGGGAATGCTGACTGCATCACAGCCCGTGTGAATGCCAAGTCTGGCTTAATCCAAAAATATCAGAAAAAGGAACTTGGGGTCAATCTTAATTAAGGAATGTGCCAGACTTCCTGGAGGTCACAGTGATAGAACAAGCCCAGTATTTCACCTCTGAAACTGAGGGGCCGAGAGGTTTTAAATCCTTTTGAGTCGTCAGCCTGTAAAGCAGGTAGCCTGGCAAAATAAAAGAGGGGCTTGTCTCTGCTCTGGGCTGTAACTGGGAGCCTTTCACTGCAGAGGGTTCTTCCTCCCCCTCGGGGTGGTTTTCTGCATATCAGGTAGAAAATCTCTTTGAAAAGCAGCAAGTCAAATCTTCCAAAACAATCATTATGATGACAAAGAAGAATTCTCTTACAGACTGCTCTGCTGCTACAACTTCCACCCAGAAAGTTTCTGAAGGCTTTGCAGAACCTGTTTGTCCCACTTCAGCTCAGGGCAGCTGGCACTGGGGAAGATCAACAAGAAGCACCTCCACAACTTGGTGTGGTCATTTCTGACTGGAGTTGGAAGAGCGTTGTCCGTGAGGATGCTCCAGCTGGAGGATGAGGCTCTGGGCTCTTCTCAGAGCACGCAGACAGGCCCTAGCAGCCCACCACCCTTCCATCCCCAGGGCTATGCTAATCCCAGGAACATGCTTCCAGTCCTTAACGTATAGTTCAGAAGATGGTGCTGCTGAAATGGATGTCAGTCTGTCCCACCCTCACACCATTTGAATCAATCCTGCTTGCCTGACTTCCAGGCTTTGAGGCTGTGTAATGTCTGCAAAGTGGTTTGATATCTCTGACTCAAAAGATGCCATGGGTGCAAAGTAGAGTCTTTACATTCCCAAGCAAATTTTAGACAACCATTAAGTTTCACAGCACATCTGGGAGACTTTTACATTTCACATTTTGAGAAACTGAGGCAGGAGGACACATGGTTTCTAGAGATCATCGAACGAAACTGTGAGAGTGCCAGGAACTAGACATAGATAACTAAAGCTCTTCAAATGACCTGTTCCATTAGACAGATCTCTTTTCTACTCTTTTTCCATTAAGGATCTAGAAAGATTCTAATATTTCAGCTAACAGGACGTAGAGAAGGATTTATACCTGAAACAAGTTTCACCAGGTTCCCAAACAATCTTCTGCATGCAAGTCCTGGTTCAGTGATAGGGCAGGAGGGGTTAGTGGACCTGGAAGCTGTGACACCTCTCTTGCCAGGACTGCCTGTGACCACAGTGCTCCTGCCAGCCAGGCTCTGGAGGCTTGTGCCAAGTCCAGCTCTGCTGCAGTAATCCCACACCATCAGCATGGCCTGTTGCAGCCTGCGAGCTGTGATGCCAACAGCGCTGGAGAGACGAGCCCTGGGCAGGAGTGCCAGGATGAATGTTAGCCCTGCTGCAACGAGAAGCTGCAGAACTGGCAGCTGAAGACATAAGTGAGCTGTGGTGCAAAGCCTTGTGAGGATAGCCTCAGCTGAGGAGAAGGTCAAAAAAGCAACAAGGCACTGGCTTGGAGGCAAGAAGGTGCCTGTGGACACTGGTACAGTCACTCCAGACTTTTTCTGGGATAAATGAGAGAAAAATGTTGCTCTTGCACATGTACAGCCAAAAGTGAATGTATGCAAAACCTGAGTAACACGAGGGAAGCATTTCTCCTCACCTCTTTCTTCCTTTAACCATTTCATACCTCTTCTCTCCCACATCCCAGAGGCAAAGCCTGATCCATTAGCTGCCAGGAAATCCACATACGATTTCAAATTTTCTTGAAGCTCTCCTCAGAAACACTTTTCCTTAGAAAATTATCTGCTCCCTCTGCAGACCAAAGAGAGCACTTCTGACCAAAGATAGATAGCCTTCTGAGCATCTGTGCAAACTACACCAAACTTCTAAACCTTTGGCAGCTCCAAACTCACAGAATAAAACTGGGAGATTTCAGGAGTTCTTCACAGTTGTTAATGAATTCTTAGAACAGAACAAGCACTGCATTTGGGCAGTCATGCAAAAATATTGATTTGTATTATTCAGACAGTTTTCCTTAGCTTGACTGTCATCTTTCCAAAATTGTCCTTGAGAGTAAGTAGGAGTAATGAGAAAAGTAATCCTCCTGACATCAATGGGAATGTGAGCATGTGCCATCCTTTCTGAAATGATATAGTTGGTGCTCACTGTGAGCCACAGGAAGGAAGATGTGACCACAACATCTATCTGCATTATCACAGCCATCTTGTGCACAGTGGCAAGAAATGGTCAAAGTGGAAGTTCTTGTAAGGGAAAAGAAGCTCCTCTACTTCACACACTAAGATCTGTCAAAGAATATTTGAAGAAAGGAAATTATGAATTCATTTACTGAGTACTTAAGAAGAAAATATAATGCTAAATATTGAGCTCTTCAGAGACTAAGGAGACTGGTCCCGTGTCAACCACCTAGTAGCAAACTCCTCAAGTTCACAAATTAACTACACCCACAACAAATGGAAGCAACAAGTATGCATCAGGCTGCAGCAAAACAGTTCAAGAGTACGACTTGGAACACTTTAATTGCTGTTAATTGAGTGATCTGCTTTCTATGTTCCACTGTCCTTTTGCTTAATCAGTTTTTACTTGCTTATCTACTGAATTTAAGCATCCCCACTCTATTTCTTAGGCCACCAGTTAAAGGGACTTACCAGAGTAGATGCCTTAATTTTGACCATTGAGACAGGTCTGGGTATGACTGCAGAACTTTACTTATCCTGCCCAGGTAGTAATTACATCTGATGGCCGTTCTGGCTGCCACAAGTCTTCTAGAGCCTCCCCACCTTAGCAGAGCAGCAGCTTCCACGCCAGCCTGAAAAGGCTCATCTGGAGAGCCAAGAATTCATACTTTCTCTTGCCTTCCTTTTTTTTTTTTTTTTAATGAAATCGCCTGGTTTTGGCTTTCCCTGCAGAAAAAACTTTTCGCTTTCTGCCAGGATCTAATGAGACCCTGAACCAAAGCTGACACAGTCTCAGACGGTATAATCTCTTCTTGCAGCAGACTAAGTACTTTTTGGATGGTTTCCTTGCTCTCAGGCAATTATAGGTGATTTTAAAGAGAGAGAGATGTTGTCAGATTTCTCCTTTGTCTCACAGGCTTTTTTCTTGTTTTCTTGGCTCTCCTTTTCTGAATAATAATTAAAACGTTGGCATTTCTGAGGGACTTCCCAAATTTCTGACCACACTCACCACAAAGTTGCATTCTATCATAAAATCTCAGCCATTCCCTGCATTTCTGCCACAACTAGCAAACAAGCACCCCAAAAGATCAACATTTAGAGGGAAGAGCTGTTGGTAGTCTGCTGGCAAATAACTGCAGTTAAGTACAATTTTATATTTATGAAGAACTATTTTCTCCTCATAAAAGATGGGTATTCTTTATACTTACTACACACTTAATAATGTAGCCTTTTGCAACCCCCACCCAGCTGCTTGCTCCCACCTCCTGACCATCTTAGTGGCCCTTCACTGGACTCCCTCCAGTTTATTAATATCTAGGACTGGGGAGCCTAGAACCAGCTCACTCCAGGAGGGGTCACAAAGCTGTGGAGCAGAGGGGAATCACCATTTTCTCCAACCTGCTGCCTGCACTTTTCTTAGTACAGCCCCATGTGCCTTCATCACCTGCACATTCATTGCTCCTTCCCCTTTCTTGCATCCCCTGTGTGGAGATTAACAGATTCTTTCAATCAAAGATAATTTTTATGTGTTCTTTTTCTTTGCATTGTGGGAAAAAATAATCAATAAAAAGAGGTGTCATTGGTTTTGCAATAACCTCACAACTTTTGGAAAAATTGAGTCTTAATTTAGTTTAGTTTGTAGATACACTCTTGTTTCAGGAAAGCCTGAAGGAAGGAATTTAAATGGGGCCCAAAATTGAGGGCTTGAGCAAATGTTAGACAGCTGCATGCTTCTTTCCAAAGTAAAACAGATACTGAATGTAGCTGCTTGTAAATGAGGATTTTCTGCCTCTGCTATGCTTGTCATCTTGCAAGTTCTTGTTGTTTTATTTATCAGTTTGGATGCACCTGACCTTGTCTGTTCCATCTTGAAAACCTCCTTGTGCAGAGAGAGCAGCTGGGCAATTGTCCCACTCACAGTCCCGAGCAGAGCAACCAAATAACCCAATAAGTTTGTAGATATAAGTTTGTTTTGGACATTGCTTAATAAAAAAAAAACCAGTGTGGAAAAGAACTTAGTGAAACTCACCAACCTTCACCAGAACAGATGCAGGAGGAAATCCCTCTGAGTTGCTCAGCTCACTACTGCTGCTGTCGTGTAGCTCTCTCCAGCCTGAACACTGTCTCCTTCCTCTCAGCTGCCTTTAAGATGTCCTTACCTAACCAAGATGGAGCAATAAACTCATGTGGAAGAGAAGTAGGAAAAGAGAAGAAAAAGAGTCACTCTTTGTAAAACTTTCTGTCCTGACAATGAAAATGTCAAATGAAAATGCTTCTTTCCTCCAGTCATGGGAAGATGTCAAGCACTCGGTCTCTTTTCCCTGACCCTGCTCTCCACAGTGCCTGCAGGGTGATTTGGGGGAGGTCTCCCCGCTGCACAATGCAGGAACCAGAGGGAGATGTGGCTGTGCACCCTACCACTGCTTTGGAGAGCCCTCTGGCTCCTGCCAAATATTTGCCAGAGGACTCAGAGTGCCTTCAACCTGCCTGCAGGGATCTAGATGGTATCTTCATTCTCTTTAATGGCGATTAAAAAAACCAAACCAAACCAAAACAAAACAAAAAAATCCCTTACATCCAAATACACCTGAGCTGCTGAGGAGTGTTGACCTGGCTCTTCCTTCTGCTCTTGTTCCCCCTGCTAGTGATACCATCCACCTGTGGGCTACACCACAAATGGTCTTGTACACTGCCTTCCTTCCATATTTACTTGGACAGTGATGTTAAGAGGAGCTGTACTTCCTCTGAAAGAAAATAGGCAAGTGCCCTGGGCAGGTACAGAGGTCAGCCAAAGGCAGAGGCACCTGGACACTCTGCTCTGCACAGGATGGAGATTGGGTTCAGCCCAAGACCTCTGGCCTCATTAAGATTGAAAATTGAGATTGGACGCCCTCTTGTGCCATCATGTCCCCTGGAGGGGCTCGCAAGGGCTGGTGAATGATGGAGCAGGGTCGCCCCAGTCCTGGCCCCACCAGAGGCCCTGGGAGAGAAGCCTGCTTTCAGCAACAGCTCCAGCCCTGCACTCTTTAGGAACCACAACCCATAATCTCATCTCTGTTGCCAGTTGGGACAGCATCACTGGGGCCAGTTTCCAGCTGCCCTGTGATGAGGGCAGTCTTTTACACCAGGGAAAAGTGTCTGCAAAACACCTTTAAAGTGGAACAACAAAAGCCCACACCCTTTGCAACAGGTAAATGAAAATGTGTCAGAGAAACCAAGGATCAGTCCTCTCGTGCACAGTACACAACTTCCCCACCCCCAGGATTATTTCTTGGCTCCTCTCTCTTTAAAGCATCAGCATCAGAGTGAAAAAAATCAGAAGGACTCAGTCCCTTAAAGCTCTTTCCTCTTTGTGCCTGTCGTTTAATTAAATCATCCTATAATGAAATCTTTCCCT
>NW_008622005.1:15955-19547 GCF_000691845.1 Merops nubicus
TAATTTATTAGACACTGAAGCCCTGCTTGGAGTCTCATCAATTATGTATCACAGCATCAGGCACTTTCAATCTCTCTTTTTTCATTTCTAATTCACTTCATTAAAAGCCTCACCCTTGTAACTTCCAGGTTTCAGGTCATGTGCCCAGACTTGGAGGTCAGCTCACTGATACCCATTTTGCCCAGCGCTCACCAACAGATGTGTGTGTGCATGTGCTAGCTGGTCTAAAATTACAGGCGGCATCTGTGTACATGTCTGTGCACACAGGTACCAGGGCATGGGCCCTCATGTATGTAAATATGTTTGCAGATTCATTAAAAGTGTGTATCTGTTAGCATTTGTGCAGCTACACCTATGAGGTTTTATTTCCTAATATGTCCATGCAGGTATATAGCAATACTGCCATTCCTGTCCACCTCTGGGGCCAGCACACTCTTCTAACTGCAGTGAACAAGTTTTTCTTATTCCACCAACTCTTTCTTTTTTGTTCTCCTTAAAACACTAGCATACATAATCCGTTGGAATCAGCCAGGAAATATTATACATGAGCTGTAAAGATAATTAATTTGTATCTACTGAGGTGATCAGGAAGGGACTACCAAGCACACATTGCCACAGTCCTGACCCTCACCCACAGAGTAATTCTGGGAAGAGGAGCTGATTTCTCACTGAAGTTTCTCATCCCATTCACCATCAGCCCTTTGCAGTCTGTAGGTCACTGAGCCCTTAGTCCCTCATATGTAAGGGACCAAACTCCCTCAGTTACACAGAGGTAGTTCTGGAGTCAGAAACCCCGTTGCCTGCTTATCCTGGGTGCAGGTTTTCCTGTGAAGAGCTGTGTAAAGTACACTGCTATTGAAAAGTAGTCTAAGGGAACAGTTTCCCCAAAGAATTGTTTGCCTTAGAAGAGTTATTATAAAACATCACCTATTTGCTCCAGCTTGTTTCTGGGTCCAATTTGCTCAGTTCTCACAAAAACATAATTAGTTCAGTCTCCATTTGGAGAGTGGAGAGTCAAGCTCAGTTGTTTCTAACTCAGGCAGTGTTCTCAGTAGTCCTGGTGTGCTGGTGCTTTGGAGAGCTGAGAGATGTGAAGCAGGTGAAGCACCTGACTCCACACGCCTGCATTGGGAGCACAGATCAGTGACACCAGCTGCAGCATAGCAGATCTGATGTTGAACTGACACTGTCCTGTAAAGAGTTCTTTGGTTTCTTTTCCTGAGCAAAAACATGCTTAGTCCATACCCACTTTTGGACACACCGAAGCACCCCTGATTTGTCACAATACTTTAAGGTCTCCTGCAACTTTGGGTAAGGATACTCCATCCATAGCAGGTCTGCTTTTTCAGTTTCAAAATTATGCTCTTGACAGTAGACAGTTTGGAAAGAAGAGCAGAGAAGCTGTGGTACTGGCTTCCTTTCACTGGAGTCAGATTCTGACTGTGTATGAGTTCACAGCTAGTCCAAGACAGAAACAGAGACGCACAGCACGTGCACTGGGTCACTGCATGTTCCCAATGTCCAGGAGGAACCTAGAGCAGAGGAAATCCCTTCTCCTCCTCTGAACAACCAGCAGAGCCTTAGCACAGCCTGTGCTGCTCCATCTGGCCACTGTCTCTGTTGGATGAGGGCTGCTCATGTCCCTGGTGACGTGGGGTGGGGATGGTGCTGGTCCGCGCTGCCACTCCCGCTCGCCAGTGTTTCCAAGGATGTGAAAATCACACTCACTCACATGAACATGCATTTGCATTTTGAATACTTAACTAAACAGCTGTGCATGGGAAAGATTTTTTTGATCAATTTATACCCCAAAGCACAAAATTTTATTTTCCCCTTAATTATCTTATTAAGCATTCCTAAAAGAGCTGTTGGCCATAACGATATCATCAGTCCTTTCAAAAAATCTGCTGTGATTTTAGAGGGCTTTTCTTTACCTCAGACTGATTCTTTCAAAGGGAACACTTCCCCACAACCATCATAAAAGAATCTGTAACATACACCAATAAAATGCATTTTACTAATTAAATGATGATTTATTCTTCTTTAATAGAATGCAGCCCTCCAAAACACCCCCCTATTGGTGTCAGTGGAACCCTGTGTTGCTCATCAGTAAATATTCTGTGTCAATAGGCCATTAACTATTAATCCCAGTGCTGACCATTTGAGAACATTACATCAACACTCTTGTTATTTTACACATTGCTTCTCATCTTATTAAATGCCTTGTGCATATGGACAAGAGCAGAGCCTCACAAAGGAGCCCATGTCAATAACACACAGGACACCACCTCCAACAAAGGGGGGGGGAGAATCACAAGAAAATTAATATGTCTGGGGCTATCAAGAGTATTTATTTACACCGAGAAGAAAGAGAATCCACTCTTGAAGAGCTTATTGTATTACCTAAGCTGAACTTCCAACATATGTTCACTCTCAACCACATTCTGGCTTCATTTTTTTTATCTTTAAAGCAAATTTGGTGTTTGTGAAAGATGCCAGACTGACGAGCAGAGTTCAGGGCTCGCCGCACAGGCTGCTGCCCAAATGAGCTCCTCTCCAAGCTCAGCTCCCTGCTGCTACCTGATGCAGATAGATGATTTCCAGGGTGAGAACTGAGCTCACTGATCCAGTCCTATCACCTCCAGGAATGCATTCTCCAGAATAAGAGTTTAATAGTTTCGATTCTCACCCTTTTTTTCAACAGTATTTTGCAGCCAAAATACATTAAATGAAAAAAAAAAAAAATAGAAAGCAGGAGTGACATTTTAATTGTGAAAAATGGTGTATTGATATACTGTGTTTTTTCAAATTATTTCAATATGCTGGACATTGTTCTTCCCAACAAATTATCTCCAGGCACCTAATTTATGATCTCAAATCAAACTCTGACCTGTTGATTTTAACCTGATTCTTCTGTAAGTCACCCTAGAAATATTTTGATTCCCCAACTGGCTTTTCTCTTCCTTCCAAGTAACAGTTGTGCAAGTCCACAAAACTACCTCAAGCAATTACTCAACTGGACAAACTAAGAAATACAACATCCTGCATCCAGCTACTAGAGATGTCCCTACAGTATTGCTCATGCTGTTATGGAAGGTGACTGACAAAGTTTTGAAAAGTCCTATTAGTGATGTATATGGTGAGACTGAAGGGGAAAAAATATTCACTTCTTGTTTAGCTCTAGCAGAGAAACAGAAGTGAGGGGGTAAGCAAAGAACAGAGATTTGCAGTAGGCGTCAAGAGCATGTGGCAACATGGCAGCCAGACAAACATGCATGCACGTGGGTAGAATTGAATAAGATTAAAGTGGCAATTGCTACCCTGTGACTGTGTGGCTCTAATTCCTGGCATTTAGTTGGCTAGAATTCAGCAAGAATTGGTGCATCATCGACTGAAGGAAATGATGACAGTGCAACAGCTGTGCTTTCTAGCAAACTGCATAATGATATTCAGGTTTTACGGCTCTTCGGTTTGATTCCCAATAGCAACTATCCTATTATCCGTGGTCAAGACAGGTTAGCACCTGCTAAAAGCAATTTCTGATGAATCGGCTCCTGTCAGCTTTTGGGCGGCTGCTGCTTCAGCCCGAGCT
>NW_008622006.1:0-3230 GCF_000691845.1 Merops nubicus
CCGGCCGGCGGCCCTCGGGTGTTTCTTTAGAAATCAGCCAGCTCCCGGGGAGGCTGGGGGAGCCGCGGCGTGCCCCCGGAGCTGCCACGGCCCTCGCTGTGTTTCCAGGTGCTGCACTGGGCTCAGAGCAACGCAGATTTCGTTATTCCCCTCTACTGCTTCGACCCGCGGCACTACCTGCGCACCCACTGCTACGGCTTCCCGAAGACAGGGCCACACCGCCTCAGGTTTCTGCTGGAAAGTGTGAAGGATCTGAGGGAAACGCTCCAGAAAAAAGGAAGGTAGTTGAGAAAGCACTGTGCAAAATAGGACTCTTTGATTTCCTACTCGTTTTAAACACTGTGAGTCATCACGTCAGATAGATACTGTGGGCTCTGATGATGTCTCATTTCAGAGAGCCACAGCTCTTCTCTTAGGCACAGTAAGGTCTCATACATAACCCCTGTTCAGATGACCTGGGAACAGAGAGCCATCCAGGCTGTGGGCCATGTGAGGTTTTGCCTTTTTGAACTCAGATACCACAGGTGGGTGTCAGCCTTGAGTGCTTTGCCCAGAGTCCTGATGATTGGAGGCATGAACAGCAGCCTTCCGAGATGCAGGCAACAACAAGTAGCCACTGTGGCATGTGTCCTTCCTTGTCCCTAGCGAGTTTTCCCTTGCAGCTGGCTTGAAACAGACCAGCATGGATCCTGGCTTGTGAGACTGGAGAGTTAAGTGTGCTCATGCCCTGTGCTGCTAAACTGAATCTCTTTGGTAGGCTACACTGTGGGAACAGGGTCTTCAGGGATTCCTTCATTATGCTTTTAGAAACCGTAACTGGGGTAGACCAGGGCCTGAAGGTTTACATGCTGAAGAATCCATTATTAGATAACGTCTGGCTTTGCTTAGCAGAAGATGAGTCAGGCAGCCTGTCTTCTCCCAGAGCAGTGTGGCAGTAGAAGGAAGCAAGAGGAATGGCTCTGGGTGTGCAGTGCAGCGTGGACCATGCAGATGGTGAATGTTACAGGAGACTGAAAGAACTGAGCAGTGGGTATCTGCATCCACACCCTGCAGTGAACAGATTCAGAGCTGCTTGGATGCTGCTGGGCTTTTGTCAGTGGCTGATAAAAAACAGGTCTTCAACAGTGAGAGAGGTGTGGTTGTGAAGAGCCATGCTAAGACGTAGGTTCCATTTCCACAGCCATGAAGTATCTTAATGCAGTGGCAGACAGAAATCTCCTCGCATCCAAATCTGTGGTGTTCCTTGGGGGCAGCTTGGCGCCTGCTTTTCTTTGGGAGGTAAGGGGAACAGCTCTCTCAGCAGCAACCCTTGCTCCTGCCTTCTTTAGACCCAGCCCCTCTTTGAAGAAACTTTTAATCTGTGCTTTAAATTATTCTGGCAAACACACTGTATTACATCTTCAAGGAATTCTTCTCCAGCACAGGCCTGTGTTAGATGACACAGTATGTGTGTGTGAGAGAGAGTCAGGGAATGTGACAGAATCACGTATGAGGTTACTCACAGAACTCTGCACCCCCCTCTGACCAGCTTCTGACCACAGCTTCTCATTTGGTCTGGTGCCCTGGGTTCAGAGCTGGGCAGTTGGTGAGGTTGCAAAGTGGGAGGGAAGTTTTGTTGAATCATAGCAACACAGAATGTTCAGAGGAAAGGATTCCCCTGAATGCTCCTGTGAAAGTGGGGCGGGGTCTGCCTGCAGGCCACCACTGCCCCTGAAGGGGATTGAAAGAGGAATCAGTTCTTGAATCAGCCTTAGTGTGTCAGGGTGACCAGCTCTGACAGATTCACTTTTAGGTAACAGCCTGGCTTTCTGCCCAGTCATCCTTTCCAAGGCACCCTGGGTGGTAAAAGTGTGTTTGACACAAACTCCGCCCCGGAGGCTCACAGGCAGTGTTCACTGGGCCCTAAAAAATGTGGGCTAGTCAAATCCTGTCTGTCTGCCTCCACACGCTGCCTGTGCTCGTAGAGAACTCACTAGCACATGGGTGCCTGGGCTGGGCACAAACCCATCAGAGCTAATCCAGGGCAGTATTTGTGTCTGCAGCACCCTGGTCGTGAGGAAGGGGAAGCCGGAAGACGTGGTCCGCGATCTGATTACGCAGCTGGGCTCTGTCAGTGCTCTGGCTTTCCATGAAGAGGTAAGGGAAATATTTTTGAGTGACATTGTTAAAAGATAAAATTAGGTTGTGGAGGTTTCTGGTGATGCAGATCATGTGTGCTCATCTGTGCTATTGTTAACCTCGGGGACACTGGCCAGTTCCTGGGATGGGGGTGCTGTGGGTGTCTGGGTGGGAGTCCTCACTGGATGACAGCCCCACTTTGTGATTGATCACTCTTGCAAGTTCTGCATCTTAAGGAAGAGGAGTTTCCAACAACTGGCATTTTAGGTCAGCTGAGCCCATTTCTCCTGGCGTTTGCATCAATCTTCCTTTTCCTGAGGCCCTCCTTGCACAGGGCACTAAATGCCAGGGGCCTATTGTATTGGATGTAGAAGAGGCCCATGGTGAGCTGACTGCACCCACATTTGGGCAGTTGCCCACCAGTGTGTTGAAGAACAAAAGATGAGTCTGGTCCTGCCGACAGGGTTGGTGTGTCACTGACCTGTCTGCTCTGAGTAAAAGGCCTCATCTGACTCCGTAACATTTTTCCTGGTGGTGACCAATAACAGGTGCCCAGAGAAAACCACAGAAGCAGGATAAATCTGTAGAGATACTTCCCCTGAATACTTTCCCAGCTTCTAAGAATCTGTGGCTTGAGGATTTCTTGAAACAGGACTGTTATCCTGAGATTCAATAGCTCTCAGTGCATTTCTTTCACATATATTTGTCCAGTCACCCTTCCAATCCATGCAAACTCAAAGGATCTGCAACATCCTACATCAAAGAGTTCCTTATTCTGGCACTGGCACTACTAATGGAGAGTGAAAACCTTGTTGGGTTTGGCAGAGGGCAACACTCAGAGACTGTCTGTGTGCACCTCTCTGTAAAGAGAGCCACGGCCTCACAGCATTTTGCTCTCCCTAGGCCACGCAGGAGGAGCTGGACGTGGAGAAGGGGCTGTGCCAGGTGTGTGGTCAGCATGGGGTGAAGGTTCACACCTTCTGGGCATCCACACTGTATCATCCAGATGACCTTCCCTTCAAGCCTATTGCCAGGTGGGCTGTGCCGTGGTGTCCCTCACTCTTCCATGGTCCCATCTGTTTCTCACACCAGTGAACTGCCCAGGAGGGGGG
>NW_008622007.1:0-1295 GCF_000691845.1 Merops nubicus
CCCGTGTCCGCGGAGCCGCGGGCCTACGCGTGCCTCTGCTCGCACGCAGCCGAGGAGTCCGCACTTCTTCAGTGCGCTGCTCCGGCTGGATGGTGTTAACAGAGAGATAAATCGCGGAACAAAGGAAAAGCGCCTAACTTGAGGAACAGTGTCAGTATGGCACTCTGGTTTTGTAGGTTTTCCTTACCTGTCAAAGAGAGGTTATTGTTGTTCTTCAAGAACCAGGAAAAAGCAACTAAGATGCACTACAATTACAGAGGAACTGGAGGCTCTAACGCTTCAGAGAGCTCGATAAAATCATGCGAAAAAGTTACTGCACAGTAAGAAATGGTATTGAATTTATCGATGCGCACATACAGGGAGAAAATAGCCTTTCTTTTATTTGTCTATGCAATTTTGGAGCGTTAGTGCTAAAATTAGGGTAAATGGGCAACAATGTGCATAATTAGAAGCAAAAAAAAAAAAAAAAAAAAACTTGGAAAAGGGGGGTTAGCAGCACACAAAGCATCACGAAGACAGTAGGCTTTATAAACGCAGGGAATGTTTCCCTGGATGGCTGCTCACTCACTTTCTTTATAACAAACACTATTTTTATTACAAAGCTGTTATTGCCACTTGTCATAACAATAATCACTATACGAGCAGGATTTTACCCCTTTCTGATCGTGTTCTGTTGATGAGAATGTACTGATTTGGAGCTGCAAAGCTTGGGTTTTCATCTTTTCTAGATGATCTCCTTTCACGCATTTCAACCTCTCTGTGCTAAGAAGACTAGTTTGCACTTATTTTATTCATTTGACTTCGTTCAGTCGCTGGCCCCCGGCCACGGAGGGCATGGTCCAGAGGAGTACGGTCGCCGGTAGCAGAAAAATCCTGTGAGGAGGGTCGCAGCAATCGGGCACTTAATTCAATGCCGTGTTTTTGGTCATGTGTGAGGGTGACCAGGGGCAAGTGGTGTAAGAACTTTCCAAATCTACGTCCATGAAGTTTAAAACTCCTGTTATAATTTCTACGCCTCAGAATGTACCTACACATGCATATAAGGCGTATGGCGTTATAATCTCTAGGGCGCCAGTTTTTTACAGTCTGTATTAGTGCAATTCATTCTTTAGAAGGCAGGACTTGACAGAAGTGGATTTCTCGCTATCCCTTCCCACGTACTTTGTTGTGTCCCTTCACAGCGCTGTTTGCATTTATGTTGGACAGCTTGTAGCTAAACACGCGGAGACGCGTTTTTAAAATGGACACAGTAGTGGTGTCAGCTGGAAGCTCTCGGACAACGCGGGGGCGGCGGG
>NW_008622007.1:1305-2595 GCF_000691845.1 Merops nubicus
GGGGGAATATTTAAACGCACTTGAAAGTACCGTGTTACAGAAACAGTAGCTGCAGAACTGCAGCTGGGAAGGTGGAGCAGGGCTATTTAAATGGTATCTGAATCGTACCCGGACTTTTAGTGCTATTCATGAAGTGCATATGAAACTCCACAAAACTGCAAATGCCCACAAAATTTATCTATCCAGAGGACAAAATGGCATGGCGATGTTCTGAACAGTTCTTATTTATTTTGATAGGTGAGTACACCGTTAGCGTCATCATCAGGGTAGCATCTACAGCAGATTTAACAGTTTAATATTTCGGCCATTTCCTCGCAACATTTTAGAAACGTTTCTTTCAGTAAGGATCCTGTCTACTTTCTTGAGAGTGATTTGCCAAGTTAAGGGAACCATTTCCTGTAACAGGTAGTTTGACAAGGAAAACCGACCGTCTTAAATATCACAGAATAGTCAAAAGGCAATGAGATTCAAAGCAGGGATTGCTAGAACATTTGGTTCCAGCAAGCAGGCTAAAAGTAACAGCTCCCACCCATGTTGGAAAAGGGTTGATTTGCCCACTTGGAAGAAGACCGGTAGGAAATAGAAATTAAATTATTAATGTAATCAAACAGAACAATCTGCCCGGAGAGGTGAAGGGTGAAAGGATTTTATTCTAAAGTGTCAGTGAATTATACAAGCCCGAGTCCGGAGCCGGGGCTCTGGACGGAATTTAATGGGTTGTTGGGAACTTTAATTTTTATACCTTCCCCATGGAACATCAGAACGCATTTGAACAAGGTCACAATAATGCCAAACTGCGCAGCCAAGTGTAATCCTGCTGCTCCAGCCGTTCTACCACTCGGAGCCGAACCTGAAACTCTCATGCCCAGCCCAAAGGCAAGCTCCTTCCACAGCTTCACATTGTCTACTTACCTGCAGGACAGCCATCTCTAAAGATGTCAGAAACTGCTTGGACATCCATTTCGGAGATCAGAGGCTAAATGTGGTGCGAGTCAATAAGGAAATGCTTAACAGTATGACAATTACACCATCCACGTTACTGAGGCATTTGATTAGAAACTTTCACCCGTCCACACTGCGGGAACAGAATGCTGCTTTACTTGCAGACCGTAGGGGAAAATAAAACCAAAAAGCAAACCCCCAAAAAACCCCACGTTTTTAATCCCCCAATCACTTTCTCTGCATGCAAGGAAAGCTCTCCCCTTTTCCAGTAAACGCATTTCCAGATAGTTATTGCTTCCCTACTCTCGTGAGCGGCGTGGGGAGTTTTGTTTGGGTTTGTTTGTTTGT
>NW_008622008.1:0-11086 GCF_000691845.1 Merops nubicus
GGAGCCGCTGCCGGGGCCCGCAGGCCCTCCAGCCCCGGGCTCCTTTGTGCTCCGACACGCCTCTCCCTGCTGCCACCCATTCCCGACGGGCCCTTGCGTTTGCTTCCCGCTAGAAGTTCTCGAGCTGGAAGTTTAATTTTACTCATTTACCCTTTTCTTTCACTCAAGTCCTTTTTCTGAATTTGGTAGCTGCCCGTTAAGGCGTTTGAACAGGTCACTGGGTGCATACTCCTTTATACGGTATGAACTGCAGTCAGCCAGAATTGTTTTCTCTGGTGCTTGCTCAGCTTTTGTGCTTTTCTGTGAAGTTTGAGTTACACTGTCCAGAATCCTTTTCTCAAGCAGGTGCATTTTTGTATTTATCCAAGTTGTGTCATCTGTCCCAGTGGTGCTAAAAATATTCAAGTAACTCTCTTGCAGAAGACTTAGTGATAATAAGATGAATTAAATAGTTTCTTTTTTTTTTCTTTTTTTTTTTTTTCCCCGTGAAATCTTAGAGTTGCCCACACCTTTCACAGGGATGCATCTATCTACCAAATATAATACATGTCATAATCTTAGAGGAACACATTTGAATGGAAGCTGAGGAATTCTTCTTAAATATGTCACTGAAATGTTCAAATGATACTCTCATCAGTTTTCAGGATCGATTGTCAATTTATGTGCTATTTAACAGTTAAATGATGGTTCCACATCATGAAAACACTTTCCTAGAATTTGGTAATTTATAATAATTTAGTTTAAGGCAGAAACACTTACTGGAAATTTGCTTGCATTAAGTTACTACTTCAGTTTAAATAACTAGGAGCTAGAGAAGGAGTGAAACTAGACTAGAATATAAAATGTATTTACTTAAGACCCATGTGATGATTAAAAGTGAGAAAATAAAGAAGCTGGATATTAATGCTTCACTCTGCTGTTTTACACGTCAGTCTTCCACTTTTCCATAGAGTTACTTGATGGGGCATTTTATATCGTCAAATGTAAGCTCATTTTTAAGTGACATCTCTTGAAAAATCATAAAAATTAATGACTTGTGGGTTTTTAGAGGCTTAGATTAATGACATAATTTTAACAGACAATTTGATACCCAGATGCACTGCTTGTTTTGCTAAATTTTTAAGAGATGAAGGCTACCAGCTAGATAGTATTCTCCTTAGAGTCACCTCATGATTGAGGTCATGCCTACTCATTGCATATGTGCTGCTCGGGTTAACTGAATGGTTGGATTTTTTTTTTCAAGAGAGCAGGAAGGAGCAGGAATTCTGAGTTCAGTAAAAAAAAAAAGCAACCAACCAAAGCAGGTTTTAAATATTTAACGTTGTGGAAGAGAGCAGAGGTGGCATATATGCCTGTGTAGTCACTTATATGTATCTCATTATCTGTGAGGGCAATCAGAGGTGTGCTCTCAGAGCTTCATGGAGAATGATCACATGGTGGAATTTGATTGAACAAAAGTATACTAACCTTTGCAAAGCCCTGGAAAGACCATCTTCTTGTGGAAATATAGTAAGTTAGGCCAACATTTAGTGGCTTCTTTGTGTTCACTGTCCAGTTCTTCAATAATTTTTAAGGTAATGATTGATATTAATCAACACATGTTAAAAAAAAAAAAAAAAAAAGAAAGACTTTTTTTACTGGAGTAAAATATCAAGGAAACAGAATAATCTTTGTGATTTGCTGCTTGGAAAGCTGTGTCCAGAATGACAGCTTTTATAGTGACATTGTGCTTTGCAGAATCCTAGCATTCCAGGCCAGGCTGCCAGCATTTCTCAGAGCCATTTGGCCCATAAGTTCTATTTCAGAGTATCTGCTCATGAGCAGAACATTTTCAGGATCTCTGGGCTAGCTATCTGGTAGTGTTTGTAAAGCTAATTTTAAAAATGCTGTTGGAGAAATTGATACTGAAGAATTCCTAAGATATGCTTTTGTGGCTTAGTTACTTTCTGGTAACTAATCTCAAAGAATAACGTATCAGCATGTGGAAGGCAGAAAAGCACCTCTGTCAGCTTTTTCAAGAAAAAGAGGTGAACTGCTTTTATTGTCATAAAATCGCTTAACAATAAAGCTAATGAATACAACCAGACATTCGTTTTTCACAGGTTATTCTCTTAGTCTTATCTTGTGAAAAAAAACCTCTATACTGTCAAATTCCAGTTCACAGGTTGATATTCTGTGTTACTGGGATGTTTTTGCAAGTGAAGTTAAAATGGCCATTGAGTACAGTGCATTAGCTTTTTAGGACCATTTCCTTCTTTATCACCATAACTATCTATCAGTGGTAGAGGGGGTTTGTGGAGAATCTAGGGAGCCACAGACCATTATGTAAAGTCAATGATGTTATGGTGGTGCTAGAGCCTTTGGAACAAATGAGAGAAGTCAAAACATGAGGATAGCTGTCATTGCTTATGGTTTAGCTGGGGCGTGGGGATGGAGCTGCGCGGGTCTGCTAGTAAGAGAGTAAGGATCTTTGTAAGTGGGATTAGCTCCAAATCCCACTGATGCCCTTTATTACTGCTTCAGCACCATTAGAGAAATGGTCCATTAGAGTTTTTTGGGTCTGAGATAAGATCATCTGCATATCTGTGGCATCTGCTTCTGTATTGCTCTAGATGTACTGGGGCTGACAAAATTTCATTAATTTGGGGACTAAAGGATCAGGCAGCTCTTCAGAGTCTGGTATCTGCTTTTCTTGGGTGACCTCTGGCATATGAAAGTTTTCTGTTTGTTGGTGGAACCAAGTGATAACATTCCTCTGTGGGTAGTAAAGGGCTTATTTCTCCTTTATAATTTCCATTTGGAGTTTTTTTATCTTGCTTGATTGACAGAACGTTGAAATGCTAAATATTAATTTACTTTGTAAAATAATTTGAATATGGACACTTACTTTCTCATTCCTCCTCAGCATCTATTCATCTTAATTAAATTTTTGTCCTGAACTATGTCCAGAGCACTGTAAAATAGCACCAAATGCATTGAATACTGCTAATAAGGTGATTGACTTTTTTCCTGAAAAACAACTTCTGTGCTCTCACTAGTGTTTTAAGTTAATCCTGGCAATAATAAATACATTTTCTTAACACTTTGTATATAGTATAGTTGTAATTTTTTTTTTTTTTTTAATACAGGATTTATCTGGTGAAGGCTACAGAGACGGTATTGGTGATGAACACTTTCATCTAGAAGGTATTTAAAGAAAAAAATGTCATGATTAATATTAAGGAATATTGGAGTAAGTCAGTGAACGAGTCAGTGTGAGAATGCAGGTATGAGAGTGTAGTTCTTGAAATACTGATGTATTGTTTGCCTGGCAAAACTGTTAAGATGAGAATAGGGTATTATTTCAGTATCTCCTACCACTATTTCAAAAGACACAATTGTATCATAGGGACCAAGAATTCAAGGTCTCACAATGTTTTTTTCCAGGTACTTCTCTTGGCATTGGTAGCAGTAGCAAATGTCACTGTCTCCAGCAGAGGTGGTAAATGTGATCACTGAAAATGTTAGCACTGGATTTTGTGATAAGCTGCACACCCTTCCGTGTTACACAAACCAGACTTAGAAACTTCTGTATTAATTTCTGATAAAGACAAGAGACTCCTACTCAGTACATACCTCTTGAATAGGAATGGAATCATTATTGCCTCAGGTAACTCAAATTCCTCATTCCAAGGCTCATCTTCTCTTCCTCTGTGATCAGGCATCTCCTTGAAGTGGAGGTAGAATTGTTGTGGTGGAAAGGGCCTCTGGGAACCTGGAGTATGGTCACTATAATCTGTGTGCCAGAGAACATGTGAGGTACCTTGAACTTCAGTTGGGCAGGTGGAGTTTGATAAATGGAAGAGATTAATTTGAGGACATTGTTGTTCAGTCTTTAAAAGAGCAAAAAGGAAAAATACAGCAATGAGACTTCAGAAGCTCTCTAGTTTAACAAGTGATTTCCTGGGCTGTGTCCTACAGTTACATTATAGGCTAGTGGAGACAATATGCCCAAATTATTTAGAGCAGTGAACTATGTCAAGCTTCACTTGGAAATTTCTGTCCTTCAGTAATCTAGTAATTTGTTTCTGGTGGTAGAGAATGCTGTCTGAACAGAACTTGAGACATTCTCTGTGTTAAGAATCGGTCTTCCTCTTCCTTACATGAGAAATGTGTTAATATACTATGTTTCTTGGACCTCGTGTTTCTGTCGTGTCTGTAGTTTATAAAAGAATGTTCTACCTTAAGTGCCTGTAACAGAGGGTCTCAATTTGAGCTGGTTCTTGTAGGCTGCTGTTAAACATAAAAGCAAGATATACTTGCCATGATGGAGTCAGTGCTTGTGAAAAGTGTTTTGGTATTTAGCTTCGCCATACTGTTCTGCTCATAGTAGAACATAACTCTAATAAAGGCTGGCTTTTTAATTTTCAGAATTGTAGGAGAACCTACTTAACACAGGATATTAAATGCCAGTGAGGTGAATAATGTCATTTTTCTGTCTCATTCGTCCTTTCCTTGCCTCTAATTATTTCTGACTTTGTTGTGTACAGTTGTCTTGCATAGCAAACATAATATCCAATATATAATATTTCCAAGGTAGTCAGAAGCAGAATTGTTTTTATTGGCATGTAGAACCTTTTAGGCTACTGTAATTTAAGTCTTTCAGCAGTTTCATATTATTACTTCTGATGTCTCATTTTTTACAAAGTAGCTGAGTAGTGAAGGCAAGATTTAGACACTGGCAGATGGTCCTTTCTTTGTGCGCTGCCACGGGGGAAGAGATGTTCTGAGGCATCTTTCCAGTTGGGAGGCAGGTAACTGTTCCCACCCAGTGCTCAGGCAAATGCGTGCAGCTTGCCAAGTCTCGGTCCTCATCCCTTCTGCTCTCTGATCTCCAGGCTATACTTTCCATGCTGGGAACAGTGTTAGCTCCTTGCCTTTTGAACGGGATATTGAAAGCCTTTGTATAATTAATAGAGGATACTAGAAGCTTTCTCTTAAAGCAGGAGACTTTCACTCTTTTTGCACAACTTCATACTTATTCTTGGCATAATATTTTTGGATGATAGTGATAGTACTAGCATAAAATCGTGATATTAGCATAAAGTGAAGCTAAAACACGATTTGAGACCTTTTGTTAGAGGACACCTTGAATTCTGTGTGGCTTAGGTACAAGATGACCACTGTCATGGCTCTTTCTGCACAGAAATATTTTCTGTGATAATGTAATTAAAATTTTAGAAAGTCTGTTTATATTTCCATCTAAAATATAGTTGTTTAGTCTTTAATTTGCTACCTGACAATCTTTATGTATGTCCTGATATAACACATGTGGCATCATTGTACATTCATGTCTTGTAACATCAATGTCACTGATAAGTAATTTCCAAGCCAGGGAGCTGTCTCTGAAACTAGTTATCAGTGACATTGATGTTACCTGAAACGTGGTTGGTTGGGCTAAGCTCACAAAGGACATGAATGGAGAAACAAAGACTTGAACCTAGTTCTGCCAAGTACCAGGCAAGTGTCTAGTCAATGAACTATATTCTGTCTTCATAAATACATACTAGGGATGGGGAAAAAAATGTAAAAGAAACATTTCTTAGGTTTGCAAGAAAGCACAGCAGGTGCCACAGTTGTTCTGGGTTAGGGAAAGGTTGCAGCCTTCACACTCAGAGACTTTATTGAAGACTCTCGCTGAAAAGACAAAGTGGCAATGAGAGAAATAATTGAATTTCTTTACTTTGTTTTACATCGCCAAGTTCATTACCTGTTTTCTTTCTCCCTCTCTTTTTCTTTTTCCCTTCTTAGCCGTCTGAGCAGTACAGATAAAAAGAACTCTCTTTGCTGGATTTAACTTCTGTGTTGTTATGTAAAGCTAGATCAAATCCTTTCGTCTTAACAGACTTAACTGGCCAACAGCAAAAGGCTCGGGATTCTGGGATTAAGATTGTATTTGGTAAGAGGACTGGTGCATTAGTGCTTTCTTTTGAACTATAGAAAGAACAAAGTAAACATCAAAAGCATTAAGCCATGAGAGCGGATTGTTGACTCAATGTTGCTGCATGACAAGAGGTTAGAACTCAATAGTGGTGACTGTTTACCAAGTGCTGTGCAGAAAGAAACAGTTTGACCAGTATTGTCTGTTATATCCAGCACCTGCCTTTGATTTTGCTGCTGAGCAAGTCACTAAATTGAAACTTGTGAATTTTCTCTTATGTGGTCAGTGACTTCCTTAGATAAGAGACACCAGTGGAAACTTCAGTCTCTTTCATATATTACTCTCACTCCTTCCTCTTCCATTATTAACTCAACAATTGGGCATGCTGGATGTGGGTTCTGTAGTAGATTCATTTGCAGCTTTCATTCTGAGTTTATTTCATTCCAGGTTATCTTTACATGTTAGAGACTTGAACTTGCTGAACTTTTGCGTGCTTGTGCAATCTGCTGTGACGGTGTACAAACTTCTTGTGCTTGAACTTTTTCTTGTCCAGCAGTTTCTGCACAGGAAGCATATGCTTCATCACTCTTCATATCTAGGATGAAAGAACTTGCATTTTCTCTTCCTTGCCCCTAGATAGAATGCCAGAACTGAATGACTGGAGGTGGCTTTGGAAGAAGTCACAAAAGCTAGCATTGATAGTGGGAGAGATTTTTTTAATTGCATTTCAGTGGGGAATCTAAAATGGCAGGCAGGAGTTAAATGTAGCATCAAACAGCAAGTCACTCTTCTGTCATGGAGCCATGCAGGCAGCTCAGAAAGATATCTGCTATTAGTGTGTTTGGTAATGACATCCACATTCTGTCTCTGCTCTTCAAAGCATAAGTAAGCTTTTTAATGCATCATTTGAGAGTCCTGCTCTTGTTTTCCAGAACTTTTTTCACCTCCTTTCCCTGGGCCTTTTTTGGAAATCTTCACACCTAAATTCTGTAGACCAGGAGAGCTTTCTTACTTTGACCGTTCCATGTCTTTAAGAAGTAAACTGTGGTTCCTTCATCTTGTCACTTGCACACGTAGAAGCTTTTCAGGGCAGTCTGTTTTCTCCCTCCTTGTGAGATACAAACCAGAAGCAGGCCAGTCTCCCTCTGACACAGACTGATGGTGGAAAAGAGGCAATTTCCTACTTTTCTCAATACAAGCTCTGTAGAGCCCGGTGGGATATAGGTATCCGTCTACTTCAGCTGCCTTTTGGAGTTCAAGGTGATGTCCTTAAGCTCAGGAGACACCTGATCTATCACCCTGATTAGTTATGTGATAATCTGATTTCTCATGTCACTGTTCTCCTGGGAAGTATGTCTTAAGTGTTTCTACTAAGCAGAAATCTTGCATCTCTGTGAGATCAGTCTAGTCATGTACCTGTCAGAGGAGCTGCCTCTTAGGCTGATACCAGTCTGTTCTGAGTTTCATTTGTCAGCCAAGGGTGATGTCTTGATTATTATTCTCTCAACGGAAGACTGGAGAAGATCCAAGCCTTCTTGGTGCCTTATCTGAACATGATATCCAAAGTCCTGCTTAAAGTACTGACAGAGCTTGACCTGAATCAACAAACCCATTTTTTTAATATGTTTCCCAAGCCAGATGTATCCAAATCCCTAGATATAAGATGTTCCCTTGTCTGGTATCAGAAAGGACAAAATTATTCAGGTCATAGTCTTGCCCATAAATACTAGAGAGCCCTCCAGCAGAGTTCAGAAGCACATGTTGTTGCTGAACAAAAATCTATCCTATCTGTAAGCTGCAGCTGAAGCTACTTGTAGCACTTTTTGCACGTTTACAAGACATTATAGAATTTCTAAACCTGCAAGTCAGGTGTGCTGTATTCATCAAAGCAGAAAAATAATTAATTACATTCTTATATGTTTTTCAAGATGTTGCAAGTATGTTCAGTGAAGTCCTTCATCTCTTCTTTCTCCACATAGCATCCAGAGAGTCTGTGGTCAAATGAGAGCTGGGGTGTGATTAACAGAGTGCCACCATGAAGAGCTGTCTTGTTTTCGACTTTAGTAACTGATAAGCGAACAAGGAACCAATAGTAAAAAATGAACTAGTGGTTGCAGGCTGCTGATCTTACGCTGCCCACCTTCCTGGACGCCCCCCACAGTGGCACATGCTTCCCCCACTGTACACGCCCTGGACAGCCCAATGAAGAGAGCGTGATGGCTTCCACACGAGTGCTGCAGAGGTGCCTGCGCTTCCTTCTTGCTGGGGCTGCAGCTGCAGGGGAAGGCATGATGTAGGGTGTGCCTCTTCCGCGGCACCCTGCAGCAAGACTGCTCTCACGCATTGCAAGATAGTTCCCTCTCCTCTGTCTCTCATTCAGAAGAAAAATCAGTGAAAACTGTAGTTCCCGAAGTTGTTTCTAAAATTGGTCATTGGAAGAATATGTGTTGGGTTGTCAGAGGAAGGGTGGGGTACCTGGTCCCAAATCGTTTGTAAACTTGGCAGCAAAGTAGCACTTGAACAAGCATTTTAACTAATTTTAGTTAACTATTTGCATGTGAGAAACTTTTTGTCATACTTTGATAATCTCTTACCTGTAATAAATTCGTGTATTGTGCTAGACTGAGCTATGAAAGGGTAATAAAGGGCAGTTATTTCAAACTGCATGCTCCTTTCTAGTTAATACCTTCAGTTATGATGGTTATTTATTTTCTAAAGCTTAAATAATTTTCTATGTTATCATGTACGTGAAATTCCAGTGTATTTACAGAAAAGAGATAGATTGAATCTTGCACACAGGCAAAGTTGCTTTATCTCAGCACTGTTGTTACTACCTACCTAGTACAATTGATGCAGGCTTGGTGCTTTGCAGAACATGGAGGTCCCTCCTCTGTCATGTTCTTAAGCCAAATACCTATTCATCACTAACACTAACACTGCAGAGTACTAGTAATTCTACCTTAAAAGTGCTCTTGTGGTTAGACTTCTAGGACGTTGTATGGGAGCTCTGCGTTTTAATGACTTATTGCTTATCCTGTGCACTTACCATGGATTTGCTATATACAAGTATAAGCTATGTGATCACCTCAGACTGGTGGTCACTTGCTCACCGGCTGTATTATTTTTGACTGTCAAGGGGTTTTTGCTGTACCTTTTTGTTCTACTCAATATGACATGAAAAAGCTCTGAGAAAAACCTTCAGCTTCAGGGTGACCCACTGGCACCAGCCACCATTATCTGACAAGCAGCTAGTGCCTGACGAGGCTGGAAGCTGATAAGCTGGTTACTGTGAATTGGAAGGAGTACCAAAGGACATGGGGGGGTGAGGGGAAGGAGGGGGGATGGAGCAGTGGGGAGTGCCAAGAGAAAACTGCTTAGTTTGGCAGTTAGAATAAAAGTCACCAAAGAACATGAGACTGGTAAGATTAGCAGAAGTTTTCCTGTGGTTGTGCACAGATCCAGGAAATTATAAGAAGCAGGTAGGCTGTTTGTTGGGAGTGGGAGGAAAATCTTATGGCATGAGGCAATTAAAAAAAAAAAGTACAAGTGCTTCTTAACATGAGCTGTTCCAGTTGAGGGCGGCTGGTGTTTGGATCAGAAGCTTTCACTTCTATAGTGGCTATTTCAAGTGCAGCCAGCTCAGTAGTGATGAAAGACTCTTGCCATCCAATGGTTGTCCATGGTCTGTAGGCAATGAGTTAGTAGTCTCCAGGTGTTTCCAAATGGACCTTTACTCTGGCAAGCAGAGCAGAGGAAGGCAGTGAGAAGTGGGCTGTTATGCAGTGAGGAGGGGGAGCTTTCCTCCTCACACTGCGCTGCTGCTGTTGGAGCCTGTGGGCTCTGCCTCTGGGCTGTCACTCTGCAGCTGACAGCCCACCAGCTCCTACCTGTGCTGCCTAACAGCTTTTGGTACATGAAGTGTTTTGTCTGTGGTTTGAGAGTTTTGTTCTGGGTTATTAATCCTCTGCATTAGATTGGGAAGAACGTGCCAGCTATAAGTTTCATGCTGATCTCTGTATTTGGATAATTCTGTGCTGCTGGAAATTTGTTATTCCTGAACATAAGCTAGATGCATGTTCGGTTCAGTGAGACAATAATCAGGCTGAGAACAGAGCCTAGGATTTCCTGCATCTATGTCTGTCCTTTAGGATATGGCAGAAAGAGGGTTTCAAAGTGTAGAGCAAAAGAAAACCTTCAAAAATGACAAGTTCTTTTTCTTTACAAGTTCACCTATTCTTTCTTGTGGCTGAAGAAAAATGTTAATTAAATTGTGTGCAATGTATAAAAAATATGTCAATAGAAAACCAAGGGAATGAAAAGGGAAGTGAACAAACACCTCAGAAAAGCAAAAGAGTTGAACCTTAGTGAACACCTTAAATATGGAAAGCTTTAAAATAACATTATATGCATGCTTGGTATTTACAACAGTGTTAGTTTTCTATACTCCTTCCTTCTATCTAAAACTGGTGACTTTTCCTTCTTTCACAGAGAAGCTAATGCTTCTTCTGAGTGGTCATTAAAAAAGGCATCAATTAACAATAAGAACATTGATTTACTCTTAGCTCTGGGGTAGTTGTGAACTAGTTTGCTAGGAGGCAAAAAGTCACCTGTGGGTACAGCTGCTGAAACACCTGTGTCTAGAAATCTCTCAGGCCGCTTCTCTGGTAGCATGTAAGGGCCAGGCCCATCAGGGCGCATGCGGGAAGCAGGAGAATCGAAGGGCAAAGGACGTAACTTAGGGAGAGCTCACCAAAGGCAGGAGGGCTCTTGCCTTTGCCTTCCACATCCTGAAGGCAAGTGAAGCATGACAGCAGAGTTTAGGCAGCAGACCATGGGTGCCCAACTGCTTGCTGACATCAGGGGGGTATTGCTGACATCAAGGGCATCAGGGAAGCCACCATGTAGTGAGACTGAAATAGAGGTGAGAATTGGGTGCTGGTGATAAGAGGCTCATGCTCTGTGCATGAGGTTTGAGAGGGCTCAGCCTCAGCAGTCTGTACACACCCAATCAGGCCCGGTCGTTGGTGCTCCCTCGGGCTGTCGGGGCTGTGATGCGGAGGAGGCAGGAGCTGCAGCACGTGCAGGCGTAGCAGGGTGGCTGAGGCGGGCGGGAGCCCCGCGGCGCGCAGGCTGGCGGGCTGGTGCTGGTGCGCACACGGCTCTGCT
>NW_008622009.1:0-13578 GCF_000691845.1 Merops nubicus
AGCGCCGGCCGGCCTCGCCAGCCCCGCACCCTCGCTGTTGTTTACATAGGCGCTTTTTCCAGGGGCTACGCCTCTTGATTTGCATTGGGAAGCTTGAAAAACAGGAGCTATCTGGATGTAAGTGGACATCGGGCACGTGTGGCACCCACAGTGGGGGTTTGGTGCGTCGTCCGTCACATCCACTATCATCAGCATGCCACAAAATGCAGCTAAAGGGCTGAATGTCCTGCCAGGACTCCTCCTGTACCCTGGATCCACTGCCCGCAGCCTCGGGGGGACAGGGAACAATTTCTTCTCCTCTTTATTTATTTGTACAGAGAACAATGAGCACCTTTGAGGACACTAACTGCAGAATGTTGAAACAAAATCTGTAAGCAATGAGATTTAATTAAACAGTATTTATACGAGAAAGCAAATCATTCTTTGTCAAATGGATAGCTTGGAAAGCCGAGTCCCAAAGGGCAGCTGCAGTGAGGGCTCGGGCACAGCCAGGAGGGGCTCCTTGCCCCCACAGACCCAAAGCAGAAGTCCTCTGGGTACCTCAGCCCAACTCCAGAAAAACTCTGTTGTAAACAATCCTCGCCCAGACCACCTACACTACACCGCCGTGCTGCTGCAGGTTCTCCCGTTGCACTTCATCCCACTGCTAATAAATTTTACATCATTAAACCCCTGTTCTTGGAGGTTTCACCGAATGTCCCCATGTGTCACAGCCACCCTGCAGCAGTGACCTTCAGCTGATACCAGCCCGCAGCCCAGAGAAGCACACTGTAAAACTCTCCACATACTTCCTGCTAGAGCTCAGTGCTGAGGATTTGTTAGTGTTGGCAACAGACTGAGAGCTGCTCTTGTGCAATGCTTTATTGTATTTGTCTCCATTTTTCCACCAGCTCTGCTAAAATAATTCCTTCTCTAACTTCACTACATGTGGTTTAAGATTCCTACTGATTTTCTCTCGCATGCCTGGCTGTGGACTGTCCTCCTTTTCAGTCACATCCACAGAGAGGGCAATTCCAGTAGAAGAAATTCCCATCTTCCTTTCCCCCCTTCGGAAAGCATCTCAGAAGCTCACAGAACTTCCTTGGCAGGAGAGGAGGAAGGGCAGTGTGACGCCGAGCCACGGCTTTGGCCCACTGTGCTCATCCATCACTTCCTAGAAGCACAAGGTTACTAAAACAATAGCGGGGACTCCGTCCAACTCCAGTCGCCCCTGGGAAGGATGGCACACAGAGCCACGAACTCTGCCTCCCATAGCAGCCTCCCTTGCTCCTTCTGCACCTCCAGGCATACAACTACAAGGGCCCTCTCTCATCTTAGAAGGCACGTGACAAACCTGAAATCCCTCCAAGATCATCTTCTGCATGGCAGGCAAGAAATGGACATTTGGAAGACCACCCCACTTACAGAGGATGGTGAAAGGGAAGGGTCAGGAGAAGTAGGTGAACACAGTACTACATGATTTGACAGGTTGCCTTTCTAGTGTCTATTTTGCAATCCCATAGACACACTAACAAGCTTCCAAGGACAAGGCAGTTCACATCTAACTAATCACTTGTTATTTAAATTAAAAGGCTGCTGGATTGGGCCAAAAAAATGGAACATTAAATGAGTTGCTCTGGCCATCCCGTTCAACATCTTGGTTTCATTTTATTAACCAATACCTACATGGCAAGAACAGATACACAAGGAAAGCTAGGCAAATATTCTTAAAGCTTAATCACTCTAAACTCGGAATTTGTATATTTTCTATACAGCCTTTAAGTCACACTATTAAGACTACCTTCATTTACATTTGCATATTGCAAATTTAATGCATTACCCTGATGCATCCGTAGTTAATCCTTGGTACTTAAATGGATTTTGCCATTTTATTTGTGTTACTTGGACTAACACAACACAGGGTGTTCCAAAAGACAACTAAAAATCTGCAGGAAAGTTGAGCACTCATGTTAGAGACACATGTTAAAATTCCAAGCAATACACTCAAAATATTTTTTTTAACCTTTCAAATTTAAAATTTGACCAACCAGTGCTTTCCTGTAGCTATACAAAAATTTATTTAATTTTTTTTTCTTCAATTTGAGGATCCTGCTAGTAGAAAATCCTATCTACACAAATCTGTAAGTGCATGCAATTAGGATGTCAAATTCAAATTTGTATTTTAAGCTTTCTTTAAAAAGCACAAATGACAAATGGGAAAGCAGAACTCTATTAAAATGATTACTAAAATGCTCTCTCCACCACAAATGAATGTAAATCACTTCCGCCCTTAAATTATTTTTAGAAGCGATCAGGTCAAACTTTAAAGCCACCCAGGCTAGATGCAGAGAGTGACAACAACCCTAGTAAAGTTGCTTATTTTAATCACAACCTGTCATTCGTTATCTCATGCTCTCAAATCATTTTTGAAATAAGATACTGTACGATGCAATGTACCCAGGTCTGAGGATGGAGGGAGCAATAGGAAACAATGTTATTTTTAGCCTTACTCTGAAATGAAAGATGTTTGGTAGAGTCTGGATGCCTGCCCAGCAGGCACACTGCTGCTGGTTCCTTCAAACAGACACAGGAACAGAATGAAGGGAACACCCATCAAAGTGCACTAAGAGCAGAAACTGAGTTTTACATTTATTCCAGCATGGCTCCCACAGAGGACAAACTACACTCTACAGTTTCACCACTCCCATTTAAAAACCTGCAGAAGGACTAGAAAGACAAGAAAAATTCCTTTCTTTCTATGCATTTCTTCATGAGTCAAGGCTCAGCAAGAGGCGAAGAGAGCTCTTCATCCTTTTTGTTAGCAGCCTGTTAGCCTTACAGTGCTGTAGCTCTCTTCAGAAACATTTCCTGACAATGCTGCTCTGCTGACCGGGACTGCAGCCTCACAGGCCTCTGCCCAAGGCAGTTGTTAAGGAGAGAAATAATGCAGCTGGGAGCTCTGGTCCCAAACAGAAACCTAAACACCAAACAGAAGCTGTGATAGCTCTTTGCAACAACAGCACAGTAAATCTTTGGTATCTGAGAAGATGCCAACGATACCCAGCTTGCAACCCATGTTTCCAGAGATCACCCTCCTGCAGACTGGGACATGTTTCGGTGCTACTAACACTAACCAATTTGGAGAAGAAAAATCAGCTGCTTTTGAAACTAAGGGATCTTTGCAAGCCAGTGTACTGGATGCACAAACCATCCCACTGACTGATACCACCCCTGGAACCAGAATAACCAAACCAGAGTTTTGAAAGCTTTCATCAAAATGAGGGCACTAAAAATATTGCAAAGAAGAGTTTTAACTTGCAAAAACCTGCTTTTTAACTAGCTAAATGGAAAACCATTGGTTGGCTCACCAGGTCCACCTTGTTGGCAGAGAAAGCCGCTGTGGAAGACGGAATAAAGGGTTTGATAATATCCAGCACACAACAGTTTGGGGCTCTAGAGTTACCGAGCTGAATTTTAATAAAAATGACACAGCGAAGGTTATAAACTGCCAAGAGGAAGAAATAAGACTCATATTTCCTTTGACCAGAGTCTTGTACACGATCCCAGAGTCTCCAGAATCTGTACTGTGTATTCCACCTCCTCTAGACCTGTTTACCTAGAGGTCAACTCAAATGAGGAAGGAAATGAAAAAATTTCCTCACTGCTACAGAACATCCCCTAAAACCTGTATGAATAAACCTTAATCTTGGAATGAATATATTCATTCCTGTCTGAAATTAATGCTTGGTGTTTTATAGCCATCGCAATTAGGCAGGTTTTGTTATTGGAGCTTTTAATATAAGAAAATATTCCAGCTTTATCATAAAAGCAGTTACATGGTCTAGTTCTAGGTCTCTACATAGTGACAACAACCCAGCAATTGTTGAATTCTCTGAACTCAACAGGTCATCCTAAAGGAAAGGAGAACAGCTCTGGAATGCAGTTTCCTTCTGTCAGTGTATGTGAACATGTGTATCTTCTTGGGGGTAGGGGATGGAGAAGGGGGAGCCTCCATAATTCCAAAAAGAGGTACAAGAAAGTATCCAAAACTTTTACAAACAAACAAACAAAAATTAAAATTGTTCTGTTAAACACTATTTTCAAGCAGTGAATTTCTAAGGGCGCTACTACTTAGCAACTCTCAAGTATGGGAACATACTTGAGTAACAGTATTCTTTCAAGTAAGGTGATTTTTTTAATCCAAAGACAGCTAGTGTTATTTTATTATGTCATGCACCAAGGAAGACAAAATAAGAACAATGTAACTGCACAGCTCAGCATATGACAATGTAGATTATCACCCCATGTGACGAAAGCCAGAAAACTAAACAGTTCTCCCAAAACCCAAGGTACTGAACAAGAAAGCTGTCATTAATAAGAGAACATATGAAACTTCATGGCTAAGTAAACATCAGATTGTTACACAAATTACTAAAACACATAAGGAAGTTTCAACAGCAAAACCCAACACACGTAAGGTAAAATGTAGCTCCCAAATGCAAATGTACAGAACAGCAGAGAGGAGAACACACTTTCTCAGCCCCTCCCAATTAGCAAGGCCAGCTCTAATGAGCATGCTCCACATCCTGTGATGTGGTGTCTAACCCTCCTCATCGGTCCCCCCATCTACCCCACAACTACAGCACTTCTGCTCAGCATGACCACATAAGCCTTTTCCTTTAAGTCTTCTGTCCTTTTAATCAGACTCATAAGAGCATTCACATTTAGTTGTTGCCTTTGGTGTCTGCAGAGCTTTGTAGACTGTAGATGTTATACTCCACTTGGTTAATATTAAGCATACAAAGCTTCTTACCTCCAATATTCTGGATAATTATTGTAGTTGCAACAAGGATCTATAAAAAAAAAAAATTGATTTCTTTAGAAAGGGTAAGGATAACTAAAATCGTACGTCTATAGCAGTGACAAACCACATATGTATTATCTGAAACAGACCAGATGTAGAAGAGATAACTAGTACTGAAAGGAAGGACATCACTGAAGAGTTTACACATGGAAACCTACACAATTGAAAATGAGAATAAAAGCAAAGTCTCTCTGAAAATACTGCATTTTCATTCTGAGAGGACAAAACAAGTTCTAGTGTGAAGCCTGACCTGCATAGGATGAGGTTTTTAAATCACTGAGGACGTGCAAATACGTTCTGTCATTGGGTGAGTACAAAGGAAAATGATTGTTCACTCTGAAAAGACAATCAGACAGCAGACTTGCACAAGCTACTTCCTCACTCCAAAAACCTGAGTATTTTTAACTGTCATGAATAGCATTATTTTTTGAAACTTGTAAATTAGATAGACTTTTCTTTAGCATTTTGACTATTCGTACTGGACTGCTAGGGAAGTAGAAATTATCACAGACTATTAAAATATTTATCAAAATCCAAAGCATTAACTTACTACTGAAGAGATCCTAAAAGGTTCTAAGGTTTCCCCAGTGTTTTCAGTTCAGTTTTAAATCAATCATTTAGTAGTTTCCCTTTGCACCCACTGCTCTTCTTGACATAGCAGGACCTTCTATGTGAGTGCTACTACTAAGTCAACTTGGAAAAAAATAAGCCACAGTTACAAGAAGAAAAACAAATTTTTACTTTTGAATAAAATCTAAAAGCAGAGTTGCCATTTCAGCTAGAAAAATCAGCTAGAAAAATCTTAGCAGATTTTAAACAAATTCAAAGTCATATCGAAAGTCACCAGGGGAAGAAAAAAAAAAGTATAGAAGTATGTTATCTTGGAATTTCCCATAGATGGAAACAAACACTTCATGCCCTTGGAAAGGGAGAATCAGCAATCTTCCAACAGCAGAAAATCTCTGTTCTCACAAATGTCAGAAAAATGTGTTTGACAGGAGATCACCATAATGTTGAATAAGCACTCTGCTTCAAGAGCACTTAACCAGTACTTTACCACCAACCTAAGATGCCAGTTCAGGCAAGGTCCTACAGCAGTCTGTCTGGATCGTTAGCAATGACTCAGGGGAGGGAAGAGTAAGTACTACTTCAAAGGATAATGAAGTCCCTTATGTCTGACTCAAGCGAGGAGCATTCAAGGACAGGATTAGAATTCAGAAAGGCTGCGGTAAATGAGAAAAGTCTAAGAATCAGCCAAATCAGCCCAAAGCAATGCATTCAGAAAGTAGACCTCAACTATAAGACTTAAAGTTCCAAATAAAGAAAACTGTCTGAGATAATCAGTAGCATGAAACACCCACAGAAACAAAAATCTCGTATTAGGATGTAGCACTGGCCACATTCTATCTAATACACAGGTAGTAATTACATTTCTTGTCACTGTCTGGTTCTCAGTCAGCTTCCTGTGTTCAGCTTTGCAGGCAAGTTTTAAGAGAGGTGTATAAATATCAAAGATATTTCAACAGAGAAAGTCAAGTGTTCCAGAAAAACATCAGTTCATCAAGAAAGCTTGGTGAACTTTGGTTAATTATTTTACCAAAACAACAGCTTCCCAACCTAGAAATAACCCAGTGCTCTGCATGCACACAGAGAAGACTAGATTATTTTTAGCACAAATTATTTAAACTTAATATTATGAAAATAATATATTAGGGAGAAAAAAAAAATTACTGATGTTGACTAACTAGTGAAGCTGTGAAATCTTCCTTAATTTAGGCTTTTAAATTACAGATTAGACCAACATCTCCCAAGAATGGTTTATATAGGTTTAGCCCTGCTTCAGAGCACAGGAAACCTAAATCACATTTTAGTATCTACATTTCTATAACTTCTGCAGCTAATGGCTCGTGGTTAATGTACACAGAGCAGCTCCTGTAAAACGTAAGATTATTTCATACCTAGCTAATATCAAGGTTTATAATCTCTTGAGATTGATAACATCAATAAATATTGATCCTCATCAACTACACTCGTATCTGCTTTTCAATGCTAACAGTAGTCTTACAAACACCTAATAGCTCAGATTTAATTCTCAGTGATGTTAAAAGAGAAGAAATTAGACTGTAGCCTGAAAAATTAAGCAGAACTTATTTTTTAAAATTCACAGATTCAATAAACTACCAAAATCACACTTCTGTGTGGTAAAATCTGCTTTTAGTATTATCTAACAGAAACACAGAGCACAGAAATCATATTATTAAATGTGCAGTATTCACAAGTAGTATTTCCTCTGCACCCAGTATTACTGGGAAACATTGTCTATTAGGAAAAGCACATTCAGTACACACTGATAAAAAGGTATGGCTTACTTCTTATACCAAAAATTATTAGTTTGCTGGTGGGTTGCTTTGTCTCATTTTGCTGGTGGGTGTTTTTTTGCTCATTTGTTTTGTGTTTGGTTTTGTTTTTGTTTTTTTTCCCAGTTTTTTTAGTAATAAGATAAAACAGCAAGTAAGAAACATTCGTCTGAGGAGTTTATTAAATGAAGGAAAAAAATTAACTTGCATTGAACACTCTTATTCCTACTGTGGAAACTACATGAAAGGCAAACACTTATCTTAGTTCTCTATTAAATACTAGAGCACAGACAGTAAATCATTCAGCTGTCTCTTAACAGTTTATAGCAGAGGTACAATGGGACTTTAACAAACGTGAAGGGATTGCTGAGCCAGCTTGGCAACACTGCCAGGGATCATATATTTGTATATACAGCTGAAAAATGAACACACTGACAAGAAGGTAGCACAAAACCTTGCATATAAGGAGTGTCTATTCTACAGTTAACTAAAGTTTGGGTTTCCATGGACCAAATACACTAACTGAAAAGCAATGAAAAGTACCTTAAAGTAGCATAAAGGATAGCATAAAGGATTTTTCCATATACTAGGACATCAGTAATTATACTACATGTTTTATTTATATCTCTCTACTATGCAAAGAACAGTTGTGTATCAGAAGCATGAGAACAAGAAGAAAAAAACACACCGGTAAAGACAAATACTCACCTTTCCAGTTGATCCAAATGCAAACAGGCCAAGGTCTTCATAAGAAGTAACAGCTGTTAATAAGGGGGAAAAAAAGAGCTAAAGTATTTCTAACTTCCAAGTCACCTGAAAGCTCTAGTTTTGCCTTTTCTTGCCTTTTTAAATGAACATAATTCAGGACAGAATTAAAAGAGTATTTATAGATTGGGGTTGTTGTGGGGTTTTGTTTGTTTGTTTGTTTTGTTTGGATTTTTTTTGTGGGTTTGGTTTTTTTTGTGTGGGTTTTTTTTTTGTTTGTTTGTTTTTGTTTTTTTGTTTGGTTTTTTTGTGTTTTTGTTTGTTTGTTTGTTTGGGGTTTTTTTTGGTTTTTTTTTGTTTTTTTTTGTTTTTTTTGTTTTTTTTTTACAAAATAGCTTTTATATCTGCCTGTATTCCTGCTACAAAATACAGCTATATGCTCAATCATTCAGAGACTCTCCAGAAACTCAATATAACATTAAAAATAGTAGTATTTTAATAACAATATCAATATTATTTTTGCAAATTATTCTATAGGTGAAGAAAACTTAAATTAGCCTCAAAAAATAGATAGGAGATATTCCCCTATTTCATTTGTTACATTAGTACCATTTTATTAAATGAAGACAGAGGAACCATTTTCATCTCTCTACAACTATAAACATTAATCACCATCTTGCCAGCTTCTAAAAACTTGGCAGTATTTATTTTCAAGAGATTTCAAGGTAAACACTTTCCTTGGTTGAAGTCTGTTATTAAAAAATCCAAACCGAAACACACCAAAGCAAAATCGAACACGGAAACAACATTCCTGCCCTTACCTGCACCTGACTTACATAATCACATTAAAATAGCCTGTGGTTTCCTGTATGCTTTTGTTGAGTTCTAGCTGAAGCTCACTTCTAATATTGCTGGTAACTCAAACCAATCCCTTCTGAGAGAGAAGTGAGTCATATTAAAGTCTTTTCATTGTTGCTCTGTGTTTTGTTATTAGAAACTCAAGCGCTATCAAAAAGATGAAAGTTTTCTAAGGAATACCATTCACTTTCTCAGTCTATAATAAAGTGGTCTCCAGTTGTAAATGCCTCCAAGGGTAAAAAGAACCTCAAACCCACACCATTTTATCATCACAACACATGCACTCTCTTCTTGGTTCTGTTTGGTACACTATTGCTTCCACTCTTGTCACATCATACTTCAGGGCCCAGCCCTGCAAGGTGAGCTGCTGGGGGCAGACCTTCACACCTGAGGGAAGCCCCACTGCAGTAAATGAAACAGCACAGGGGGGAGGGACACAAGTGGTGGGACAGGAGCCCACCAGACGGCCAACTGCCCAAGCTTATTTCACTGAAGTTCTGGGAAATAAATCAGATGGATACTCCAGAGGGGGGAAAACCAAACCAAAACAACAAACAAAACACCAAAAAAAAAAAAAAAAAAAGTGGGAAAGCTTCACTAATTTTCTTGTATGATTTTCCTCAAGGGTGATGTTTCACATTCTGCTCCTCTACTGACACCAATATGCTCTGACAAAATAAATGAAAAGACAAAATTAAATGAGTCAGAGTCAGCTCTCAGCATGAAACTGGACCAATCTCTTACATCTGCCCTTACATCAATACAAGTTATATAAAGATTTAATTAAACAAGGAGTATGTCTCACTAGATTTTACCCTGTATTTTTCATAGGTTTCTATTTATAAAGTTTTTGATCACAAGAAAAAGAAACCCTAGTATTTTAGAAGGCCATCTCCAATAGCATAAAAAAAGAAAACCCGTCAAATGTTAAATGTATTTAGGGAAGAGTTGTTTTAACCACATGGGAACAAATACACAGCACACAAGTATGAGGAGCTACTAACAGAGAGAACAAAATTTTCCACACAACTGTAAAACAGCAAGAAGAAACATTGGAATATTGTCTGTAGCAACTCTTGTTTCTGTAGTCAATTAGTCCGCTGAACACTGGGAAGCCCTAACACATTTTTGTAACTTCAAGAATATATGGAATCAAATATTAAGCAGAAATTATATCAACAATCTCTGCCCAATTAGTTGATTTCTGTTACCTTATTAGCACTAAGTGCAAACTACCCATTAAGTGAAATTGGCAAGTGTAGTATGAGCAATACTCATGACTAACTTGTAAAATGAAAAGGGAAAAAAAAGCCACAAAACTTCAAAGTACATTGCACTTAAATTCCCAACTCCTCTGCCCTACAGAGTGAACTCAGCCTTTGTCAGCCCAAACACCAAAACGACATAGATTCTACTGAATTAACACCAGGAGAAAACATTGACTAAACTAATCCAAATCTAACCCTTGACACTTGGGAATATTTTTTTGCTAAGCCTTTTAATATGCGCAGATCACTTGATTTTGTCAAAGTCCAGACCAACATAATTCAAAAATTTGAGACACTTCTTTATTTTTAAACTAAAGTAAAATGCCTGTGCTTAATAAATCCTGGTCTCTGTTAAAAATGGAATTAATATTAGAGCTTCCTTTTCAGAGGTATTTCATAGGTCAGCTCTTTCCTAGGATTTTATGATCTGAATAGCTGAATGAATACTTTACAAACACTTTCAAAAGTTTTTCTTCTCCATTCTTGAATTTTTTCTAGCTCATTTTTTTAATATAAAACTACTAAAATTTCTTTGAAATTCCCTGCCATAGATTAAGCTTACTACTATAACGTTGTTCAAAATTGCATGTAGGTTTTATAAAGAAAAATGTTCCATTATCTACTTTAGAAGGAAACAGGTACACAGATTTTACTTTGTCAAGGCACAACAGGTCATATTTCTCACTTTTTAAAGGCAACGTTCCAAGGAAAAACTTGGAATGCTATCTGATAATTAATTACTTTAAATGTTTACAGGAATTATAGTAACTAAAATGAGAGAATTCTTCTTTTAAATTAAAAAAAAAAAAAAAAGTCAAAACCAGGCTGTAAATGCAGCAAACTCATCTAGACACAGTTCTAGTATTTGCTAGTATTTCCTGTCAACATGAGGTGATAAGTATCAGCTGTGAAATGCTAGTTTCAGACAAGAGAAATACTCTACCCTGTCATTTTAGTGGTATTCCTTGCTTTCAGTTGTGTGCATTTAAAAAATGCTTTTTTGAGGTGGAATGCTGCCTTTGGACAATAACTGAGGAGTTAAACCATCCTTATATATTAGGTCTCTAAGGTCATAACATCAAAACTTTTCTTCAGAAAGCTTAAATCCTTCATTTTCCTCCCTCACCAGTAAGTCTTCTGCAAGGATCTCTTTAGTTACTATTTTACCAGACAACAACATAATATCACGTAGTGCCTCTAACAGAATTTTTCAGCCTGAAATGAGAGGTAAACAAAGAACAGTAAAAATTACCTCAAGTTCCCACCTTTTTTTTTTTTGTTTATGTAACTTTTTAGCTACTTATTTTATGTTCTGGTTCCTTTCTAATAAGCAGAGCTCCAAGAGAAGAAAAAAAAAAATTACAAAAGATGGTCCCAAATCAATTCAAGCAGCCAGCAGTATCAACTGTAAATGAACCCTACCTCTGAAGAAATTTTTAAGACCGTATGAGGAAGATCACTCAACAGGCGAAGACAGAAGCAGCAGATCTAAGAATCAGGAAGCAATCATCTGAGAGACCAAAGCTAGCTACAGAAAAAAAGCCAATAAGGAAAGAAATGGAAGCTCTCTCCCATCACCTTCGAAAAAAGAGGAAAACAGATGAGAGGGAATCAATAACCATGTTCCTGAATGAGATGGAGACTTCCTGCTGTAAGGTGATCTTTGTGTATGAGAACTCAAGGAACTAGTCGGTTGTTTCAGTAACAAAAGAAGCAAGAATTAAAACATTAGTGGATTAGATTGCAGAAATTAGACTCTACTGTTAGAACATTCTCAAAGCAATATCATAGTTCTAAGGACTGCAATATGACTTCTTATTTAGTATCAAAAAACACTGTAAAAATCTGCATCTATAAGACACAATGAGAATGATTCTTATCCAATACAACTGAAAACCTGAAAGGTACCCATCCCAAATCATAAACAATACACATATAACAAGTAGGAGAATAAAAGTCTGCTATTCTGTTGGTTTTAAGCCTTCACTGAAAGCAACAGTACATACTAGAGTAGCATGACTTAGTCAGCACAAAAATAATTTTGCTACAGAAATACAGGATCTCTGTTTCTGGAAAAAAGAGAGAGTCATTTTGAAAAAAAAAAAAAAAAAATTAAATCTGAAAATTCCCAAACCAGTCAGTTTGGCATTGACTCCTCTTAAGGAGTTTCAAAATCATATTTGTAAATGGCACACAGTAATTATTAAATACGTTACATACTTCATCATCAGTGAATTGGACACAGCTATCTGTTAACACATTGCTAATGACACCAGTTATGCTGCATTGTGTCTTTATGATGTAGGTCAGGAAGCATTTCAGAGATCACAGTTAGATAAATCCTTCTCACTTACCAGTCTGAGTGCACATACTCAGCAGAAGAAATACAGAGTAAGAAGCAAGGCTGGCAACAAGCAGCAGCAAGATACTGAAAAAAACATAAAATGTTCACCATTACAGCACTTTTAAAGTACAGTGGACTTTCTATCTTTAAAAGTCCTACTTTTGCAAGAAGTAAGCACCACAAGACCAGATTTCCTCATTTTATGGCTTCTATCTGCTGACTATGAACATATGGTCACTGACCTTCCCAATATTTGCTATTCCACTGCTTCTTACATTGTTCACCAAAGCATATGACACACTACGCAGGGTAAAGGCCCAATATATGAATTGGAAAGAGGACATAAATATAGGAGTCTGTGTGTGGATAAATATACACAGACCAAGAGGTGTCTTCTAATGATGTGAATCTAATGCTTAGAAAATATTGTAAGTGACAATTCAGGTGACCTTGGCCCTGTTATCCACAGGTTAGCATGGATAAGAAGGAGAAGTACCAACAAAAGCACAAGCTGATACAGATTTTGCAGATACATAGCCATCCTACTCCAGAAGGTCTATTTCTGGAACTAAAGAAGATGCCAGCATTGAAACATAAATATCAATCTATTAGCAGTAATGGCTAAGAAATTGCCACCATGTGGCAATTTAATGCAACGTCTGGACAGTACTTATGTGAACCCAGATTTGCACGACCAAATCAAAGAGGAAAGATCTTATTTGATGATGATGAAAAGTACAAGCTAATTCTTTGTTCTCCAGGTTTTGCCCAGGAGTTGTAGTAATCACGTTTTGCTCTATTTAAAATTATAAGTTGAGTTTAAAAATAAGTATATGGGAAAACTGGAAACTTACCTAAACCCCATGATCCCTGTGTTGGCCATAGCGTAGGATAAGCCAAGTATCCCACTTCCCATGATGGCATTCATTAAATTAAACACTGACAAACCAAAGGAAGAGCCACGACTTGGAGGATTCTGCAGAAAGGGCAAAAGGCAAGTATAATTAGCGTGAGGGGCGTTTTGGTCTTCCATAGGAGGATGTCTGAGGGAGGGGGACAGACAGTCAAACTTTTCCTTCCCTCAGGTAAACCCGAAAGCGCCTGTCCTCGCTCCCGGAGCCCGCGACCCCTCGAGCACACACCGCAACGAGCCGGGGCCGCCCTCCCCTCGCAGGCACAGCACCGCGGGGAGCGGAGGGGAGC
>NW_008622010.1:0-11167 GCF_000691845.1 Merops nubicus
CGTCACTGGGGAAGGGGAAACCCTTGTTATCGGGATGATGTGATGGAAAGCAGCCCTGCAGAAAAGGACTTGGTGTTACTGATGAACAAAAAGCAGGACACGAGCCAACAGAGTGCACTCAAAGCCCAGAAGGCAAATCGCATCCTGGGCTGCATCCAAAGCCGCGTGGCCAGCAGATGGAGAGAGGGGATTCTACCCCTCTGCTCTGCCCTGGGGAGACCTCACCTAGAGTCTGTGCCCAGCTCTGGAGCCCCCAGCACCAGAAGGATGTGGAGCTGTTGGAGTGTCCAGAGGAGAGCCACAGAAATGCTGCGAGGGCTGGAGCAGCTCTGCTGTGAGGACAGACTGAGGAGATGGGGTTGTCAGCCTGGAGAAGAGGAGGCTCTAGAGTGACCTTATAGCAACTTTCCAATGCCTGAGAGGGGCTACAGGAAAGCAGGGGAGGGACTGTTCACAAAACAGGACAAGGAGTAATGGCTTTAAGCTAGAAAAGGGGAGATTTAGGTTAGATATTAGGAAAAAGTTCTTTAAAACAAGGGTTATAGACCACTGGGATAGGTTGCCCAGATAATGGAGACATTCAAGGTCAGGTTTGATGAGGCTCTGAGCAGCTTGGTCTAGTTGATGTCCCTGCTTATAGCAGGGGGATTGGACTAGATGACCTTTGGAGGTCCCTTCCAACCCAAACACTCTATGGTTCTATGAAAGAGGAAAACTCACTCAAAATTTCTGTGGCCCAGGATGTTTTTTAGTCTCTGCTTTAACAGCTCTATTTGGAAATTTCACAGGGCAAAGAAGCCAGAAAACCTTTCAGGGGGCAGAGTGGTCTCAGAGTCTCATGGACACCAGATATCTGAGGATGTCTGTCACATACCTAACTTCATTATCAGCTTCTCTAGAGGTCTTATAAGTAGGTCTAAAGAGCACAAGAGAGTTGGGGCAGATCTTCATGGTGTAATGCAGTAGATGCAGAAGGCCCAAAAGAAAGCTTGAGGATCAGAATCTGTGAAGCTGCTTTATGAACCAAGCTGTGATACAAGGTTGATCATAGAATCACTGTGGTTGGAAAGGACCTCTAGGATCATCAAGTCCAACCTTCCCCCCAGCATTTCCCTAACCACTACACCATAGCCTCAAGTGCTACATCCACTCTTTTTTTGAACCCCTCCAGGGATGGTGACTCCAGCACCTCCCTGGGCAGCCCATTCCAGTGTCCAACCACTCTCTCAGTGAAGAAATTCTTCCTCATATCCAATCAAAACCTCCCCTGGTGCAGCTTGAAGCCATTTCCTCTCTTCCTATCATTAATAATTTGGGACAAGAGACCACCACCAGCCTCACTACAACCTCCTTCTAAGCAGCTGTAGAGCTCAGTAAGGTTGATGGTAGATTGTGAGGTCATACTGCTGCACAGTGCTGTCCTGTGGCATGTTACCAGTTTGAGCCATCTCCAGAAGTGTTGACATAGCTTCTTTCAGAGCACTTAAAGAACTAAGCCCCTCTAATTCCTATTTTCTCCTTTTTTGCAGAAGATTAGAAGTGTGTTTGACTACTTTTTTTTTAGACTATTCACTGTGTAATCTTTCTGGTTGAATGAATAATTTTTCCAACATGAGCCTCCTGAATTTTAGGACAGAATTAGAACACATCTCACATATTAACATCATGATTTGTAGTGTAATTTTGTACCACGAGAAGACCATCATTTGTCATCTAAAGAAGCATTGGCAGTAGGAAATGTTTAATAATTTCTCCTTGGAATGGTCTGGTCATTTCATGTCTCACATTATCTTTGTCTGTTTGACAGAAGGAAATTAATAGCAGCAATAAGATCCTAGGAAGTTAGATAATGAGCTCTCTAGGTATCAGTTCTTTAGTTATACTTATCTCACAATTTCTAGTGTAATGTTTGAAGCTCACCAGCTGCTCTCACTTCAGTGTCTCATGTTTGTAAAAGATAATGCATGGAACTTCAGAGCCTTAAAATGAGAGATTATGAGTGCAAGTCTCCTTTAATAGCTCTCAAGCCATTTGCATGGGAATAAATGAAGGTAATAAATGAATAAATATATGTGATAAATAAATGAGCTATCACAGAACTGCACAAACTACGACTACAATGTGAATTCTAACATCCAATTTAAAACTCTTGGTCTGATATGGCCATGATTTTCTCATTTGCACTTCTTTTGAAGAAGCAGGGCTGTATGTAGATGAAGTAAGGCTGGTTTTAGCCCTAGCTTCACTTACTGAGCCCATTCTCTCTATTACAGATGGGTTCCTGCACCTCTACTTAGTGCTGTCATTACAGCAATTACTAAGCATATCTATTCAAGGTGCTGCTGACCCCTCTTCTGTTCTTTCTTCTCAAGTCTGCAGTCTCATCCTCTCATTTCTTCTCTCTTTTCAACATTGGTTAAAAGACTCTGACCCTTTGGTAATTCTGATTTTTCTTCTCCTGGCATTTTTTGCTCTTAATCAGTTCACTACAAAAAATAAGGTGAGCAAGCATTAATGGGCAATCAGGCAGAAGAAATTACAGGATAGACTATCTTTGCAGGGATAGACTGGAATCTTTTTCCTCCTCTCCCTTTCCCTTTGTAAGATATCGATATCTGAAACTAAATTCAAGTAAGTTCTCCTGCAGCTAAGGGCTGGAAATTGGCTTCAGACACATCCTGCAGCCTGCAGAAATGTGGTGAAAGGAGCACAGGCCATTCCCAGCAGCTCAGGGCTGCCTGAGTTCAGATTCCCTGACTGAAGCTGGGGAATGGAGCCACGGAGCCTTTGTAGCATGGAAGGATAATGATCCCCAAGCAAGCCCTGCCCCTCTCTGCACTCCTGCCACAGCCACAGCTTGAACCATTGATTCCTTCAAATTGAACCCCAAACTTCAGCACAGTTGTCAAGTTCTCATAATTTCATAAGTCCTCATAAATTCCACGAAGCAAGGTGTAGAGGGAGGTGAGAGCATCACTTCGTGTCCTCTGGAGCCTGTGCACTGTTAGTCTGCAAGCAACATCTGAGTATCAACATTGAGGTATCTTTGTAAGAGAGGAACCTATAAATCTTTTAAATAGCTTACAGTGACAGGAAAAAGACTTTTTTTAGTCACTCTTTCTATCTAACTGTCCAGGATTCTGGTTGTCTTGTTTTTTGTGTGCACAGTGCCTAGTGCAAGGAACCCCTGGTCCCTCAGTGGAATCCCTAATTTTGTTTTCAGTTGAAGTACCAACACTATGCACAAGTGAGCTAAAGGTTTCACACTACATTCCACTAGCATTTTATTTTTTAAACCTTTCATTCTCTAACTGCTCTGTCTTCATTGCCACCTTCTCTACCTCGAAGCAAAATTTGCTAAGGAGAGAATTCTATCAGATACAAAAGCATAAAATATTTATGCCTGGATTTCAATTCTTGACTGTCAATTTGCTTTTCCTAGTAGGGTTCCAACAGTCAATTGCTTCTTTTTTCCTTTCCTACAGCAAGTTTTATACTCATTTGTAGCAGAGATTGCTAGTCAGGTTTAGCACTGGAAGAACAACAGCAGCTTGCAAACACAATGAAGTGCACAATGGGTTCATATATGTGAACTATTATAGTACCTAATATTAATAATATGACCATTACAAAGAATCTCAGCTTCCAAATTAAAAAATAAAGCTACAGATATAATGAGACCATTCCCAGAAAATATTTATGTAATAAAATGGTCATTCGGAGCTGTTTTGATAGTAACTCTGAGAGGCATTTCCAAGTGCCCCTGCCCCAGGGGTGATGTGCTGGCCTCAGAGCCCAGGGCAGCAACTCTGAAGGAAGCAGCTCAGAAGCCAGAAGCTGCGGTCGTCGTGTGACCCCTGCTGGCACGAAAGGATTGGGACTGAAATGTGAAAGGAAAAGGGATTTTTGCTGGCAATGAATGCCACGCTGTGATTGAATCAGCAAGTGAAAATTAGGATACACAGAACAGAGGATATTCCAACAGACTCTGTGATTTTCTGTTTGATTCATGCCTGTTAGTGGATAATAAATATCTTAATTTGGATTACATCTTATTCTGCTTTCAAAATGCAGTTAATTTCCAGCACACTCTTGGATTAGTTGCATGTTGATAGGTTGTCATGCATTTTATTGGTAACTTCTGTTACTAAGGCTGGGGCTGACTAAGGGCTCATCAATCCAGGGCTCTTCTCTGATGCTTGTCTCTCCCTGTTCTCTGGGCACAGCCACTGAGGCACAGCACCAGGGGAGGCCTTTCCCATGGAGCAGCTGGATGAGATCTGTGCTGTGACTCCATTATTTTCTTCCCTGGCTGAAACATCTGCAGGATAATGACATTAATTTCAAAACTAATAATTAGAAAAGATGGATGCAGCTGAAATAGAAAAGAATCCATAACAAAAGGGCCACCATGTGTAGGTGACTATGCTAAAGCAGAGGTGTTGGACTAGATGACCTCCAGAGGTCCCTTCCAATTTCACCTCTTCTGTGATTCTGTGATAATCATGAAGGGTACTGAGGATCCTGATCTGTGATCAGCTTGCTGAAAGGAATTTCTGTTTTTTAACTGCTTTGTGGTAACTCCCCAAAAGTGAATGCTCACAGTGTGTAGAAAAAGCTTACAGTTCCTGGATTTCTCATTTAACTAATTAAAATCACTATGTATTTCCCAGGCTAAATGCACATGAGCAGCCTGCTATCCCCACCCCACCCCTTTCCCTCGCTCCATTTTCTATACCAGCTCCACCTTACAGACCAGCATATGAACAGTTTTACACAGCCTGCAGTCCTCACTCATTAGGTAGGTGTTTCCCCACCAGGTACATGCTCCCACCTGCCATGGAGAGAAGGAATAGGTAAGACATACTTCCTACAGATGTCCACAGCCTCAAGCTGAAACCAGAATGATTTCTCTACTGAATGTAAATGTGTGTGTGGAAATTGCTGGTCTTCAGTAGCAAGCTCAGGGGTTTGGAAGCATTACAGCACATTGCATGTTTAAGCAGCTGTTGAATGCTATTCTGACACACTACAAACAAAGTAAATATTTCTTTGTCTTAAATACAGAGGCAAATATTTTGCAGATTTGTGGGCTTGCAGGCAAGGATTATTAATTACTATCGTCAGTGTAACTTTCAGCACTAAAGGTCTTAAATATTTTAGACAACAGAAATGAGCCAGCAGAATTTGTTTATTTTGGAACAAAACTAATAGGAAAGCTGGATTCAGTCAGCACTCATAGGGGGGATGTAGCTTGGTCACCCATATCAGGTAGTAGAGTAGATTAATTTTATAGAGGCAGCTTATAAAGGAAATAGTAATTTCCTTAGTTTAATAATTTTTTACTAAATAGATTGCTATTCTGAATCTAGACTATCCCAGAAGACTAAAAACACATGTAAAAATGACAGGTGTGTTGGTGGACAGAAAGCAACTAGGAGCTGAGGTCATCAAGCCAAAACGTTACCCCACCAGAAGGAAGGTTGCAAGTTCTCCTGCCTGACACTGTGGTGGGCTCAAAAGCAGCACAGGGAATGGGCAGAGGTGCCCATGGAAGCACCACGACAGGAACCAGCCAGTCACAGTTTCTTTTGTCTCTTTTCACACTTTGCACATCGTGCTTTTACAAATCCATCCTTTTAGCTGGTTTAGCTGGTTTTAGCACTTTTCCTGTCACAACTCTTCATGTTGCCACTCCAAATCGATTCCACTCCCCTGTGCTGGGTTCTGTCCTTTTCTGACCTTTTCTTTTCAGAATGAATGCAGACAGACACAAACAGGTATGTGACTGGGGAAGCAAGTCCCCACGTACAGCTAATCAGCAATAGTACATTGAATTCATGCTGGAAAGAACAAAGTTAATTTAGATTAATTTTCAAGTAACGCTGTGCTTGGAAAACATTTTTGTTCCATTTTAAAGGCTAGCATAAAGAAAGAGTAAATACTACCACAGATCTCTTATTATCCTTTGTCTCTATGAAAAAAAATGAAATGGAAAGATGCCTTCAAACAACCATCAGAGGGTGCATGTACACCATCAGTGTGGCCTCATCCCTGTTCAGTCCCAGCTCCTGGTACTCCAGCTTCCCACACTGTCTCCATGCCAGCTTTTGGACACCAAGCTCCCACCAAGCTTCACTTCTTCCCTCTGAGGACTCCACCCCAGCCTAAATGATGTGGGTCAGAGCTCTTTAATGAGTCTGAGTGAGCTTCCAGCTCACAAAAACTGTATGGAGGTACTAAAAGTCTTCCTTTCCTAAAAGAGGAGCCCTAGCCTTAAAATGCAAAGGTTTATCCAGGTGTGAAGGTTGTTTTCATCTCTGTTGATGTTGAGGTAAGAACAGATTTGCAAGGTATAAGTAATTTTTTTTCACTTGCTACTACATAGCCCATCAAAAAAGAGTCAGAGAAGAAGGATTTAAAATATAAATGTAGTGATTAGTGACACAGTTTAGTGGTGTACTTGGCAGTGCTGTGTTAATGGTTGGACTCAGTAATCTTACAGGTCTTTTCCAAAGTAAACAATTAAATTATTCTATTCTATGACTTTAATTGCTGCAGTACCAATTGAGGGAAGCATTTTCATTCAGGCCAACACTGCAAGTCTCATTTAAGGCAGCAGACTTGAGGGTATAATTAAAAGTCTGCATAAATCAGGACATAAAAGACTAGCAATATTTACACGCTATTTATGCCCTGATAATATTTATACACTACATGCTGACTGTAGAATAGGGGATGTAGAATAATGCTAATAAAAGAATGAAAACCTGTAAACTTTGGGGTCAGCGTTTTCTGCTGTTGTATCAGTAGCACACAATAATTAGGCACACAGAATTTTGTTAGAATATTGAAGGAAATTATAGGTACAAGTACTTTTTATATATGCAGGTCTATACACACATATAAACACACACACCTAAAAATGTAAAGACACAGGGAAGTCTCTTATGGTTGAAGGTTTACAGGGCTCACTGATTTCTTCAATTAACAGGCTGGTGGCCTGAGCTACTTGCTCTCAGCAGCTTGACAGCATCCACCTAGTCTCACAGTGTAGACAAGGCTAGAGGTAGAATCTCAGTATAAATAAAGGAAGAATCCAAAGAAATCAAAAATAAAAATAAAGACAAGATCTCCAAAAAGGACTTGTGATTTCCCACACCATTGTCAACTGCTGTGCTGAATAGATTTCTATCTAACCCCAGCTACCTGTCTCCAGCTGGCTCTAAGCCAGGTCCTGGGTCTCACATGGCAGCACATCAGTAGGATACAGAGCCAGGAAGTACCACAGCTAGAGAATGGGAAGCCCTGTCTGAAATCTCCTAATTTTTTCACACTTATGCCTGCACCTGAGTCCAGGCTGCAGGCAGGCATGTGTGGGAGAACAGGTTTCCTAGTCTCAGTGTCTGACTGTCTGAAAGAAGGAACTGGTCATCCTTTCAGAAAATGCCAGGACCTTCTCTTCTGTACTGGTAGTGCCCAGAAGACCAGCCTGAGAGCTCACTTTTGGCCTTGTGCTTCCAGATGTCACTTCTGGATGCCAGAATTATGCCAGATTAACCAGATATCTGGTTGTTAGCTGTTCTGAGCAGAGCTGAGGCTGAGGGAGATCCGTAGCATACTCAGGATCAAAGTTCAGCTGCAAATCCAGAACTCAATAGTTTTTAATCCTAGCAAGCAGGATTTTCATTCTTTCATTTTACCCTTGTCCAGTTATGGAGCTTATGCTGATCTTGGGGCAAGAAGCCACCAGGAAATAATTGAACTTCCTCACAGCCCAGAGCTCACTTCTGGAAAGTAAAAGGTTATAAATTAATCATGCTCAGATTTGCCTAGGCAATGGTCCAGATACCTCCCAGTCATATGTTTCCGTCTACAAATATCAAAAGCTGCTATGTTAAAATTGAACAGAAACTTTAACTTATAACAAGAGGCAGCCAGGAGGAAAGCAGGAACTTGTGCAAAAGCTACAATGAGAGACTGATGATTTTGTGGCTGTGGTAGTTCTCAGGATTGCTGCTCCAGCCATGATTGTACTTCTGTGACTATTAAAGAGAGAAACTCAAACTTGTTTTGTTTTGTAGCCTTCATTAAGAAGGTCTAGCTACAAAAGAAATCAGGTACAAGCTATGATATAAAAGGAGACAGATAGATATTTTCTTTTGGACAAACTCACTGGCACATAAATGGATTTATCTCACAACCTTGTTTCCCATGATTCAAAGAGTTTTACTCAGGTCAACAGGGAAGTGACAGACCAAGTTTCATCTTCAGAATTTGGCTGTCTTCCATTGATGGCTGCCAAAAGACAGTGAAAACTATACTGTTCTGCTAGAGGGAGAAATTTATATTTCCATTCCTTTCTTAATTAAACAAAATAAATTAGAGTTAGCCATGCTTTTCTAGAGCATTCTAATGTTGGACTGAAACCAAGACAGAATGCCATAACCTGAAGAGCAGCAATCTGATAATAAAGGGTTTGATCTTTCACTCTTAATGTTGGTGGAAGTTCCTCACTCTTACTCCAAATTATGTTCTTGGAGCCCAGTTCAATACAACATGTTGAAGATAGATTTGTTCTGAAGTACTCTGCTGCACAGAGGTAGTTTCATGACTTTAGCCCATGCTCACCCTCCCATTGCTTTATCTTGTTTAGAACATCCCTAGATCAAAGCAGAGTCAATGAAGGCCTTGCTTTGAGTGCTGACCAGGAAGGATTAGAGTGTTTCAGAGGATGGAGATTCCAGAACCTCTCAGAAGAACTTCTGCCTGTGTTTAATAACCTTTACAGAAAAAAAAAGGGGTTTATGTTTAAATGGAATTTCCTGTCTTTCAGTGTTTGGCCATTGCCTCTTTTCCTGTAACTGGCCATCACTAAGAAGAGTCTGGCTCTGACTGCTTAACTCCCTCCCTCAGACACTAAGACACTTGAATAAGATCTCCCTGAGCTTTCTCTTCTCCAGGCTGAACAGTCCCAGTACTCTCAGCTTCTCCCCATATGAGACATACTTCAGTACCTTAATCTTCTTAGTAGCCACTTGTCTATGACTTTCATTTGCTGGGGAGCCCAGGACTGGGCCCAGAACACCAGATGTGTTCCACCAGTGCTGAGCAGAGGGGAAGAATCACCTCCTCCTCATAAAAATCAAATCTGATGGTCTAAGCTATTTATAGTATTGACAATTATACAACTTAAGGAAAAAAGTCAGTCATCAGGAAATAAAACTCTGCTTGATTTCCCCAGTGCATTTCTGAAGTTGTTTGATCTAGATAAGCCAAATAAATATAATTACTTGACATAAAACTTTAAAACTGCAAATAGGATCAGAAACACCTTTCTTTTACTGGGGCCCCAAAACTGGAGAGAGATTTGGTGCAACACTCACTAAATAAAAGGGAATAATCACTTCCCCTGATATATGGCAACGTTTTCTGTTCGCTTTCTTGGGCATTTCTACTGCAATTTGCAATGGAGAAATGCCCTAGAAAGTGGCAGAGGCTGTAAAATCTCTGTCCTTAGTGGCTTTCAAGACCTGAAAATTAAGTCCTAACAAACCCAGACTTATCAGATAGCTGACTCTGCTCTGAGCAAGTAGCTCGACTAACAACCCCCCAGGCTTTCTTGCAACCTCAATAATTCCACGATTCGATGGTTCAGATTATTAGATTCCTTCTCTTGTGATATATATATAGTGTTTGGAGACCTGAAAGGCTATGAATTCTCATACAGAAACAAAGTTCTTTTTGCAGCTTTGTGGTACCTTTCTTACTTTGTCTGCAACTCTGCTGCATCCAAAGGAGCAAGAAATATTCTCATTTGCAAGTGGAAATACGCTCAGAAAATTCACTGGTGTTATTTATATTATAAATAACTTCTTTTCCTCAAGAGTGTCAACAAAAGATGAATAAACTCTCCCATGACCATCTGAGACCTTCAGGTTTTGCAACCTGCCAAATGGGAGATGGGAAAAAGGTATTATTGTATGACTTATTCTATTCTCTGACCCTGTCAGAGGATCTGAATGTCCTCTGTGTGTCACAGAATTAGTCTCATTCCTACTGATTTTCTCTGCAGACTCTGGTATTCAACAGATTAGGTTCATCTTTCCTTGCACCCCCAAAGTAAGACACGGAATAGTTCCAGAAAGGTATCTCTTTAGTTTAAAATACATGTGCTTCCTTGAATATGCTTGCTTTATGGGTAATAATTTCACAAAGATGGAATGCAGAATTTTACATTATACTAAAGATTTTATGAAGCAAACACAACTGAAAAGCTTTTAACAATCAGGAGGAATAGGAAGGTATTCTCTAAGGAGAAGAAGCTGTTACAGGGTAAGAAAAGATTTTACAATGCAATCCAAAGCCAAACAACATCCATTGCACTTCAAACTTCACTGCAGTCTCTCCTCCCAAGTGTTTTGCAAAGCTTTACAAACAGAAAAATAAGTTTAGTACAGAGTAACCTTGGGATAAAAACTCCAGGATTCAGTTTGGAATCAAAATACCACTACTGCTTCAATCAACTTTTTAACTAAATCTGTCCACAATTAAATTTGTAAAGAACTCTCCTCTAAAATTCACTATTAGGTAATAAGCTGTATTCTAATTTAAATCCTTTAGATAAGGAAGAAAAAAGATTCATGGACAATTCTGGACAATTGAAACTACCAAACTTCACAGAGCTTTGTCTGTGGAAGCCTATTGACCTAGTATCCCTAGAGCATCACACTGGTTTATTTAAGATTTGCTAAGTATCTGACCTGCAAAAGAAAAGAGATAGTGAATCACACCAATATAGTTTAAGAAGTAAATTCATACATAGCAGGACTAATTCAAAAGGAAGTATGAAACTCAGTTTGGGAACTACAATAATTTCAAACAAACAGGAAAATTTAAGATTTTTTTTTCCCCCTTTGCTGTGTCTTCATGCACAAATAGCACTGACCTTCCACCATAACTTCCACCTCCATAACTCTCTTCATTCTTGTCACAGACTTTCCCCCTTCAGACAAGAATCTACATCTTGTCACTCCTATTTATCCCACTTCCCAACCATTCCCCCACAATCCTTACCAACTGAGGTAACCATCTGCTTTCTCATCAAAATAAGACTGTTTAATACGGTCCTTTTTCAGCAGCTTAGCTGTATCTATTATAAATAGAA
>NW_008622011.1:0-1924 GCF_000691845.1 Merops nubicus
GCAGCAGGTTTCAAACCATTACACCAGAGCTCAGGAAGCCACCTTGATTGATGGCACTACCAGCAGAAGGCATCAAGCTAATTACATCATGCTGCTGCTTCCCAGTGCTGCTGTCACGGGCTGACCTAATTTTGCCACCACGAAGCTGCTCAGCAGAGTATCTATTGAGTTAGGGGAGCCATAATGCTGGTTCTAGGAACAGAGAGATTTATTGTTTTCTTTTTCACCCTTACAACTTATTACACTCTTCTTTGTTGTTCCTTCTGCTGAGCAAGTGGTAAAAACTTGTAGTAACATCTACGGCGTAGGCTGGCATTGAAAACAAGTGTGTAACAGTTTCAATCTGGAAGATGGCAGATTCAGATGAGATATTAGATGGAAATTCTTTGCTGTGAGGGTGCTGAGACCCTGGGACAGGTTTCACAGAGAAACTGTGGATGCCCCATCCCTTGAAATGTTGAACATCAGGTTGGATGGGGCTCTGAGCAACCTGGTCTAGTGGAAGGTGTCCAGGCTCTCACTTCAGGGGAGGTTGGTCTAGACGATCTTTGAGATCCCTTCCAACCCCACCCATTCTGTGATATGATCTGTGTTTGTTGGTAGCTGTTTCTGGATCTGGACCTATGCTTCAGTTCAGAGGTGGGTGGGGAGAAGTCCATGATAATTCTTCAGACATGAATAAATATTGAAATCCTGTAGTCCTTTAAGGACTTTTAATTCAGAATCATTGAATAGTTTGGGTTGGAAGGCACCTTCTAGGTCATCTAGTTCCAACCCCTTGCTATGGGCAGAGACACCTCCCACTAGACCATATTTGTCCATCCAACCTGGTTCTGAACATCTCCAGGGATGGAGCATCCACAGCTTCCATGGGCAACCTGGGCCAGGGTCTCACCATCCTCACAGGGAAGAACTTCTTCCTAATTTCTGATCTATGTCTCCCCTCAGGTGTTAAGGAGTAATGAAGTGGTCCCTGCTGCATCCCAGAAGCAGGCATGTTCTGCTCTCCTCCCCACTGCAGTGAGCTCCTAGAGCCTGGCTGAAGCTGGCAGGGACCCAAACTCTTGCAGAGGTTTTGTGTGCAATTTCTGTGTTGTTCTTGGGCTGTTGGTGCAAGTCCAGGCACGTAGGTCCAGGATGAATCAACACACACCAAAAGATAGACGTGTGGCTGGGGACAGGTGAAAAAGGAGCAAGGTGTCACCTTCCAGTTGCCACTGGAAGACTGAGAAGCTGAGGATGCTTTTTGTGGATGTTCAACCCTCTTATGAAAAAAAGAAATGGTTTTTTAATTGGGCTTTGTCACACCTAAACAAACATCTCATGACCTAGAAATGCCCAAGATGAACTTAGACATAATGACTAAATATTTTTTAGACTTTGTGCATCTTTTGTTCAGTTAGGAAATGGTGCAACCACAGTCATAGACAGAGACAATTTCTCAGTAGGAGCTGAAATGGTCATTTCTTAATAAGATGATAGCAGTTGAGCCTTTTTAGAGAAATACCAATTATTGTAAGTGTTCCAAACGAAGGTGAGGAGAGTTAGGAGCATGTTGAGCAGGAGGGTGGACTGGAGGACTCCAGTTGTCCAAGGTCTCATATTTTCACCACAGCTACACAAACATCCTGGAATTCATGAGGCATCTCCTTTTGGAGTATCACACACTTCTTTGCTTTTTCTGGATGAATAGCTTGGTTTGAATAAAAAAATCATTTTTCTACTCCTGCACTGCTTAGAAGGTGAATTTTATGATACAAGTGTCCTTCCAAAGGTTCTTCACAGCCTCTGGTTTGTCCTTCCTCTTGTTTTTGGTTGGCTCTAGCTACTTGCATGCATCTTCAACTTGGGCATTTCTAATTCTGCCTTCACTGAAATTTGTAGGACTTTTTCTTTCCCCAGGTCTGGGGAGCTTGAGGCAACC
>NW_008622012.1:0-3503 GCF_000691845.1 Merops nubicus
ACAGAGCACCTTCAACAGAGTGTCACTGTGGGTGTCACCTTTCCCTCTTGCAGGTCTCACCCTGCCTCCACGCAAGCACGTGGTCAGAAGCAGCAAACCCCAGGAGTGCCTCGACACAAAGCCATCACCCTCTTCCCTCCCTGGGTGGTCACAATTTGGGCAGCATCCCTGCTGCAGCAGGTGCTGGGTGGCTCAGCTCTGATACCCTGGTTCAGTATCACAGCTCCTGGGCCTGCTCCAGGAGTTTTAAGGAGTTGGGGTTTTTTTAGTTTTATTTTTTTACTTCATTTTTGCTCTGTTTTTTAGTGTTTTATAGGTTTTTTTGTTTGTTTTATTTTTCCTTCCTCCATCTTAATGTTCATTTTAATGTCTTGTTGAACTTGTTGCCACCTGTCCACAGAGGGTTGGGCATAGCTGTAACAATAACCTGCTCCCAAGCAACTCCCACACAGACTCTCTGTTCTGAAGCAAAAGGATTTAATTCTGAATAAATAAGTTTTGGACAAAATTTTTTTTACTCTACCTATTCAGCCTGCTGCTCTGGAATGATTTCTCTGGTGGTGGTTATTTTAATCTCATTTTGTATGATGCTGAATGTACATGCAGTTTAATGAATAGTGATGCTGACACCATGAAATGATCTCTTCCAGAAAGTTCATTTTTGGATGACAAATTATTCACATACATGGAGTCTCCCAAGACAGCGTCTCTCAAGAAGCGTCTCCCTAGACAGTGTCTCCTAAGATAGTGTCTCCCAAGAGAGTGTCTCCCAAGCATCAGATGCTTAGGAGACTGTCTTCTGGCTGGGCTGGGCCAGGAGTGTAACTGTAAGTGGTTTTGTTGTTGCTGGATGGTGTCTTTGTCTTGGATCAAACATTCGGGGTTTGGGGCGTGTTTTCAGCATAGCAATAGCACTTCATAAAGAGGAAACAGATGACAGTTCTTTTCCTGTGTTAGCTTTGGCATGGGTTGGTCTTTCTCGCAAAATAACCTCTTAAATTAAGCTAATGAGGTTTCAAACTAGACAGGATATCACAGCATGGCAGGGACGGGAGGGGAAAGAAGAAGGTATGGTCTGTTGGCTGTGGAGAGGGGTGCATACCAAACAGCTACACAAACACACTACAGTTACATGCTAAATAATCAAGTCCAAGTTTTCCCTGCCAAGACCTCACCATGGCATTTGCCTGAGAGCTCCTGTGCTGGCATGCTAATGTGGGAAAGGTTGTGGATGCCTCACCATCATGGGGCAGGGGCTCTACAGGGACCTGACAGTAGGTGGGCAACTCCCCAGAAGGGGATGGGACGTGACCTGTGGGCAAATGCCACCCAGACCCACATCTCTGCTTTTCTGAGCAGGGAGCTGACATCAAGACACTGAGGGAAAGTGCTGGAGCACAGAGCCAAAACCTGTGGCTGGCTGCTCACTGTCTGCTTGCCATGTCATGGCTGCTGCCTGAGGAATGGCCCAGATGAAGAACCACAGCCCTGATGCAAGTGAGGGTACAACATGCTATGCTGGACCTGATACATGCTTGTTTTGGGGGTCTTCAGGATATGGAATTGAGGAGGTGGAGTGATAGAGCAGCTTTGGTGGGCACCTGGTATCCACCAGGGCCAACCACCACAAGGACATGGCAGTTATGACTGCATCAGGGACTGGAAGGTACCCTGGACTGTCCTCTGGCTCTGCAGCAGCTAGGTTGGAGTGGCCCACACTGTGTGATCGAGCTCTCCATCCCCCAGACCAGGGTGGCTGCACTCAAGCTACCTACTGGGAAAGGTCCTTGTCTCATGCTAGCTCACAGAGCACACTCAGGAAGGGTTTGGAAGAATCATGGTCAGCACGGGTGAGCCATGTTGGGCCACTGAGATCTAGCCCCAGGGAATGCTGTCTGCCACACCCATGATGCTAACAGGGGTGATCCAACTGACAGGACATTTGAAGGAATACTCCAAATTTCTGTCCAGCATAGGTGCATTTTTACTTGTTTTGGTGAAAACCATGATGAGAGCTGAAGTGTACCTGCAGAAGAGATGCAAAGGGGAGAGCTGGTTGCAGGATTTACCCTGGCACCACAGACGCTGAGAGGGGCTGCTGGAAGGAGCATATCTAGTATATGGCCACATATACATGGCATATGTATATCTGGCCATATACTAGGTAAGAAGCTGTGCTTTGCCTTAAACTGATCAGAATCAGACCCCAGCAGACTGTCATCATTATGTGATGGGCAACTGGCCATCTGAGCAAAGCACCCATTGTCCCCCGAGGTACATCAGCCGGCCAGTCACCTTGGAGGCAGCTGAGTCAGCCCGTGTCATCAAGTGAATGGTGCCTAATCCAAAGACATGGCACATCCCACCCTGGGACCTTCACTCCATAGGCAGTTTTTCTTGGAAAGCACTACTGGCTGCTGCCTCCCCAGTGACAGCTGGTTTGGAGGGGATCGACCCTGGCAGCTGAGGCTTCAAGCATGTTAATTAATTTGTGTCAAATTAATTACGGAAAAGAGGGAGATTGCAAGAGGCAAGCAATGGTGCCAGCAAACTTTACCCATCACCTCTCTGGCAGATCTTCTCTGAGTGGCTGGGAAGGGCTGACCTTGGGCTGCCCCGTTTAAGGCATCCCCACAGCATCAGCTTGCATCTCATGCTTGTTTAAAAACAAACCAGCCAAGCAGCAGAAGAGCTGAAGCAAAAACCCACAGCGTGCAGAGCAAAGCTCAGGAGCTGCAATGTTCCACACCCCACCAGCTGCCTGGCCAAGTAAATAGCCTGGGGGTGCTGGTGACTCCAACACGGCTTTTTCATGGCTGAAAAACGATTCTGTTTATTGAACATTCATCTTGCACTTGAGAGCTAAAAAATCCCTTTTCCCACCTTCTGCTGGAGACACACACACCTCCAGCATGTCACTGAGAGCAAGCTGCCTCTGGGGGAGAGGAGCTTCATGACTCATGGCGATCCGCCCTTTGCTCAGCCTGTGGGCTGTGACGTCCATGCAGAAGCAGCTCGGTTCCTCAGGAGCAGAGCCCCCCTAGAACTGCAGAGGTCTCTGACTTGGGGCCTTATGGCAATTGCACGAACAGAAAAGCTCAAAGACAGTGAAATAAAAATGCGTGTCAGCCGGCAGCAGTGAGCAGGTGCTTGGGTGAGGCAGTCAGCATGTGAGTGGTGGCCAGGGCAGCAGCACTGGGGACTTTGGTTTGCGTTCATGTTTTGCCAATGACCAGGCCCAACAAAAATGATAGCACCAGCAGGGAGATGGACCAATACACAGACTGTATTGTAGACAAGAAGGACATTGCATGAATGATTGCTGGAGGTACATAATTGACGCCACCCCCAACAATCCCACAAACAACATGACTTGGCCCACAACAGGTGGTACAAACAGAGACCCGAGGTTGCCCACAGCTGGCATGGGAAACAGCCAGTGCAGCAGGCTAAGTACATAAGAGCAAGGTGCACACATCGCAACTCTCACCGACTATGACCAG
>NW_008622012.1:3670-6444 GCF_000691845.1 Merops nubicus
CCCTTCTGGCTCTCCCTGCAGGGCCGGCCGCACCCTGGGGGGAAGCTATAAGGCAAACTCACCACCTCTGTGTGAAGGGCTGTGGGAATCACACATATGTCAACCTTAATTTGGGGCTTGGGGTTCAAACCCCAGCATTTCAGTTCAAGAATCCATAAGGAGCTTTTGAGAGGCTCCAGAGCTCCTCTGACCTTACGAATGGGATTATAACATTTCAGCCAACTTCTGCATCCCCCTCGGGGCTTGTTTGATGAGTGTCTGGTGATTTTGGTCCTCCAAAAATATACCAATGTTTGGGATATCTGGATGCCCCAAATGCCCCATGGTGGTCACCTCAGTTGGTCAGCACCTGCCTCACAGCATTGATGAACAGATGCCCAGGTTCAGGCACACCAACAGGGAGGTGACCTGTGTTGAATGTGTCCCCTTGGGTAAATCTGAGCTGCACAAACCTGCTATTGGACTTGGGGCCACAGCTCTGGGAAATGGAGACAGGCAAAGCAGCCCCTTAGGGATGGGGCATGTCTTCTCCCCAGCCAAGGGGAAAGGGCACCTTCGGTAGGCCCATCTGCCAGGGAGGGCTCCCACTTTTCAGTTTTACTTTGAGTAAGTACAACGTGTGCGATACCACGCGTGGGACATGCTGACAGCACTGCCCAGCAGAAACCAGCCCAGCCCCAGAGAGTTGCCATCCCCAGAGATCCTTGTCCCTGATCAGCAGGTGATGGGCACAAATGGAAACAGGAGGCTCCGTGTGAACATCAGTAAAACACTTTTGCACTGTGAGGGTGACCAAGCACTGGTGTAGATTGTCCTGAGAGGCTGTAGAGCCTCCGTCCTTGGAGATACTCACAAGCTGCCTATCCATGGTCCTGTGCAACTGCTGTAGGTGGCCCAGCTTGAGCGATGGGGTTGGATCAGATGACCTCCAGAGATCTGTTTGCAACTCAGCTCCTTTGTGGTGAACTCTGTCTTGAGTTTACCAGAGACTGGGGTGTCCTAAAGGGACACTGGGGCTGGCATTGCCCATCTCCGACTGCACCATCACCATGGAGGGCTGCCCACAGCCATGCTGTGACAGCACCCTTGCCCAGCCTAGCTGGGAACCAGGTAGGAGCCTCATTACCTTGTGATTACCTGATGCTTACTCCCCCTGAAGCAGAAACCTCCAGTTTTTATGGGCGCTGTCATGCTGGGCAGACAGCAGCAGGGTGCAGAAGGCTGGTGATCCCCGTCAGCAGGCTGGGCAACACCATGCACTGGAGGTCTGCAGAGATCTCCTGCAACAGCAAAATGAAGGTTCTCCGTTGTCAGCATCTCCCAGATATTGTTGTATGTGTACTGCTGCAGAAATACATGTCCTGGACTTTAAACGTCATGCTGGTCACTGTTAGGAAAAGCCACCTTGCATCTGCCAGGTGCTGTGTCACTGGAGACCACCCAACGGTGCTGCAGCTGAGCAAGCTCCTTGTGCTCTGCTGCACCTGGGCTTGTTCCTGGCCACGCAGCTCTGCCACAGCCTGGACTGGGAGCACGTGTGTAACCTGCCTCTGGTCCCACTGGTGTTCCGGACACCTCTGGGACACTCAGCACCTCCTTCCCCGTGTTTTCTTACAAACACGGTGGAGAACCAACGCAATGAGCTGCAGGTGTTTTTCTATCCTGAAGGTGCAAAATGGCAATGGAGGTTGCCAAATTAAGTGTCATTGTTAATTATTTTTCTCAGTTTATTTGTGCTTCAAGGGATCTGTGCTGACTTTTTGGAGTGTAAACATAGGGTGTCTCCACCCATGCTGGGGGAGTCAGGCTGTGCGTTGTGGATGGAAGCATGATGGTTGTGGTTGTCTGATTGCTTCTGGAGGCAAACCCTCCTGGGAAGTATCACACACGCAGATAAAGCATGGTGAAAGCCAGGATTTAAATTCTGAAACAGACCTCAGGAGAGAGGAAAAAGAAAAAAATCACCTATGTCAGAAGATGGACCCCAGTGGTATGTGCCTTTGGGAAGGTAACAAAATGACTGCTGAAGCCAGCAGAGTTTCTGAAATGAGTTTGTTTGCCACACACAAATGGTCATCACCTAACAAATTGTCTGGGTCCCAGGTATTAGGAAAGAACGGCTATAAATAATTTCTGGGCTAAAATTTCTGCCACTGACCCTCTTCACTGATGCTTCTGTAAGGGCCAGGGCTCCTCTGATCTATTTACTGAAGAGGATTTGCAGAAAATCCATCTCTAACAAGGTCGTGCCCTTTCTCATGGCTTTGTGATGCACCAGGCCATCCTGTCCCAGCTCACCACTCCACTGGATGTGGCAGCGGGTGTTTGGGGTGGGGGAATGATGACAACAGGGCAGCCCCTCCCGCCTAGGGGGCTGGACCTACTGCACCAGGGAAGGTGGAAAGTGTTCACTGGAGTTTTAGCACGGACTGCATGGACTTTTTCCAGGAAAAGTTCAAAACATCCCCATCAGGGCCAGGAGGAGGCCAGGATCCCTGCTAACCTGTCATCCACCCTTGGGTCTGAGACCCCGCAGGGGCATGGAGGGTGACATCTGCCCACCCCATCTTTCCCTGCAGAAAGGCAGCAACTTCATCAGAGCCACCCAAGGGCCAAATCGAGCTCTCACAGGACAACTGCACCACGCTGAGTCTCCAGCAGCCCCAGAAGGCGTGGAGGACCCCCGCATTTTGCCACTCAAATCACGTTACCCTGCGGAGGGGGCGGGGGGGCTCTGCTCCGCACAGAGGCGTGAGGATGGGCGGCGAGGGCAG
>NW_008622013.1:0-2644 GCF_000691845.1 Merops nubicus
CCTGCCCTGCTGCCCACGCTGCTGGGCTTGGGAGGGCACCGTGATGGGACATGTCCAGCTGAAAACACAGCAGCCTGATAATTACAATCTTTGCAAAAAGGCCACCATTTCATATACCTCTGCTGCATTGAAAAGAATGATATTTGTGGGTTTTAGGGTTTCAAACTGACTCAAGGGTTTACCAAGTCTGCACATACCCCTAGTCCACTTCTTAACAAATTCTGCCATTGCAAGAATTCATTAGAAGAGTCACGTTTCTCTTGGCATCAGCAAATAGCAGTAGGGTAATGCCTACCCAAAATCATTAGTGTTGGAATAGGCCTATAAGATCATTAAGTCCAACTGTCACCCCAACACCCCCATGAGCACTAAGACGTGTCCTGAAGCAGTGTACTGCTGCGGGGCATCTCTGACTCAAATTCTAATTTAAGTCCTTCACAACTCTCAAAGGCCTCAGAGAGGAGCTGCTTATTTGCAGAGTGATTCAAGACATTAAAATACTTCTGTGGAAAAAAAAAAACCAGCATCTCAAGTTGGTCATTACAAGGGCAGCAGTGTCAGCAGTCAGGTGAAGTGAATGCTGCAGTGGGAACACCAGGAGGTTCATTCAAGCCCACACATCCAGCCAGACAGGTGATGCTCTGGACTTGTCTGTTATCCATGAGTGACCTTTCCAGGAACAACCAGGATTACCTAAAATATGACTGAATTATTTTGAGGTTTTTCCACTATTTCCTTTATTTCAGCAGACCAGAAGCATCGAGGAAGCCTAGAAGAGCCAGCCAGGTTTCTAGGTATGTTTATTAGACCAGAAAGCCACTGTGTCAGTGGTAATCAGGGAAGAAATGCCATTACACAATCATTTTTTCAGTGAAAGTTTAGACCAGTCCATGATAGGCAAGGGCCATTACTCCCTCCATTCTTTGGGAGTGACTCTGCCAACAGGAGACAAGCCCCACTCTATTCCAAGCTGTGTAAACACCTGTGGGAGGATAAAAATCAGGATTATTAACTCTAAAATCAAAGAAACCTGATAGATTTCTACTGGTTTCAGTTTCCATTTCTTGTATTAGAAGACAACTTGTCATTCAGCTTCCAATAAAGCAAGAGGAATATAATTATATTCAAACATATCTAAATATTTCAGTTTTCTATTTCAAAATATGAAGCCTTAGAACAAAGACACTGGAATGTAAACCCCCATCAGCATACTGTTATTTTAATCTAGAAATTTTTCTGCTAAAGGCTTTACTTGCACAAGTAAGAAACCCCAAGTAAAATAGAGAACACTTGTGTTTCTACTGCATTTTGAAACTAAGCAATAGACTGACACCAGTATTTGTGTGACAACTCAAAATCAAAATATAAACTAACACAACTTTCCCCTCCACCACTTGCATGGAAAGCTCCTAAACTCTGACCACGTAAGTGATTTCAAACAAGCAAGTCCTTGTGAAACTCAACAGCTAGCAAGTTTACAGCTGTAGTAACAACAAAGTGGTGAAAAAAAATAAGAGGACAACTCACATATCCCCAGACAGCAGTAAACACTGCAGCTCCCCCCAGGAGAACCAGGTTCCCATATTTGTCGTGGAAATTCGGCTCGTGTTTGCGATGGGCTTGTCTCACTGCAGTGTGCTGAATGCCACGAGCTGGTGAACACCAAAGGGAATCACAGAAATCAGCCCAAATGCACCCCCAAACCATGCACCGGCCTCCCCTCCCACCAACAGGATGGCAAGCATCAAGCATCAAACGACTTCAAGAAAAATCATCTTTTGGACTTCAACCTTTGGAAGGATTCCAAAACACAAGATACACAGGAAGCTTTTTATTTTGTTCCAGCTCACCCAGTTTCTCTCTAGAAAGTTATACCTGAAGTCCAATTGCACTAAAAAAAATCCTCCAAGTTACCTTTTTCATTAATAGGTTTTCTTTTGGCTCTCAGTGTGCAAGAGTTCAAGTACATTTTTAAGTATTACTGTTCCTCTAAAAAAATACCTAGTTTAGTACTTAAACATTTCAGATTTCTATCTGTAAACACCTATATTGTCAGTGTGTGTCCCTAATATGTATATTTTCAGGATGAAGGTCACCATCAAGTTAAGTGGTTCAAGAGAGTGAGTATGGATAAAACCTTTCTCATTCCCAAGATTTTTGCAGTGAAGGGAGAGAGGTGAAGAAAGACGTGGAAATAACCACGTGCATTCACACAAGGTCAGGAATAGAGTATAAAACACAGGAGAATATCTTCACAAGACAGAATGTATGATGTAGGTTATAAACATAAGCTACAAAAGGTACAGTTATTAAGGAGAAAACAGAGTTAAGAATCAAACTACCAGCTTCAAACCACAGAGATTGTTTAGCAGTTGTGTACAAAGCATTTGACGTGACAGTGATCTTCACATAAACATTACAAAAGACAATCTTTTAGTTTCAGGTCAGTAGTTGACATTTACCCAAACATGACTAGAGAAGATGATGGCAACACCCATAATGCTACTACATCCTTAACCTGCTGCTAAGGCTGCACAAGTCTTTCTAAACCGGAAAAAAAAAAACAACCAAACTTGAATCTACCAGGAGAAAAAGTGCTAAGCACGTTTATTTTATTGTTATGTTTTTTATTTATAAAAAAATA
>NW_008622014.1:0-13184 GCF_000691845.1 Merops nubicus
GCAATCCCAGCCACCACCCCCTCCCCCAGACCAGTACATTTGGGGAAGCTGGTCTCACACCCTGAGTCTTGCAATACCCATGCAAGCTGTTTTGTGTGGGTATCTCCTCAGATACATAAATGGTCATCTCAGCTGATTATTTTGTTTTCACAAGGGTACAGATGTCTGTCCTGTGGATTACTTGCAGATTTGGGTCCTGCAACTAGCTGATACTAATATTTAAAGGTTCCTGAAGATGCTCGGGGCCTGATATCCCTCTTAGATTCTAACAATGGAGAAGTACATGGGAAATAGACTGCATTTGGGATTCAGAATGAGAGCTAGAGTCATTGAATAGGCTGTTACTGTAGGATGCAATGCTATGTGTAGTCTCCTGATTGTAGGACATCTTCTTTTAACTGTCATTGGTTACCTCAAATCAAAGCAGCCACCACACTGCTGTGTATTCATATAAGCAGCTATGAGGGCTCTCACTGTCAGCCCCCTTACGGGGTAACGTTTCACAAATCCTTTTCTAGTGCTACCAATGCCTAACATAGAAAAATAGCATGAGACAAACACAGTCATTCAGAAAGCTAGGTCAAAGCTAGGACCTGTAACTCATGAGGCCTGAGTAAATGCATCCCAATATCTACCAGTTATGGTCTAGGAATTATTCACAGCTTTTACTGTGTCTTGTGTACAGTTTTAGAAGTCAAGAGGAGTGGGCCAGGAATGTTACCATTTTTAAAGAGAAAAAATTGAAGCCTCTTTTTTTCAGGATTTTAATATTTTGTCCTATCCAGCCAGCTTCCACAGTAGCTTGAGGTCAAGGTTTTACATTTTTTGTTTAGAAAATGAGGAGGGATGTTAGAAAATCTGTGAGCTTTTTTAGTAAGATGTTTTTCATTTTCTAGCTAGTGTGTAGATTTTTAGCTCAAGTATAATTTAAAATGTGGTTGACCTAATTTAATAGTGGAATTCTCCCCTGCCTGCTCTTCTTTCCCTGTTTTAGATATTCCTTCAGAGGGTCATTTTCTTATTTCAGATAGGAGCATTACTTCATGTCCTCTGTATCATGACACCCATCCCAAGAGCATTCAAGCTGTACTCTCGTTTTATTAATTAACCTCGTATTAGCAAGATGCTTTGAAGTTGGTAAGCACCCTCAAAGTGCTAATATAATTATCACCTTTTCTATCAAGTATGTTCCTGGGTGAAAATGCAATACGGGTATAATTAATCCAAGATGGTAACATGCAGGGGGGTCATATCATATTAATGGTTTGGAAATCACAAATTACAAAAACATCATTAGTTTACAGTTTAAAACATAGCTTGTAGGACCACGTGCACTGATAAAAATACAAACATGAAAGTATTCTGATGAAGTCATAAAGACTGTGTATGCATACGCATGTGTAGCAGCATACTGCACAATATGGCAACAAGGATTACACGCTTTTGGGGACACTGGGGTACATTGCCATCTTTTTGCATCAATCAGCGTGACTTTACTGACTGGGACAAAGTGACTAGGCACATCTGGAAAGGTACTGGATGTCTAGGGTTTCACACTGGTGACTAGTGTCTAAACTAATAACAGTTATGAATGTACAAATCTATCTGGGTTTCTCTGAGAAGTCAATAAATAGAATTGTACTTTACCATGAGTTTGTTGGCCATGAGCCAAATCAAGGAAGTGGAGACAGCTGCTGAGGCATATAAATTCACACCCGCTTGCACTGACCTCAACTGCACATAATTTCTGCTTGATGCAGCAAACTATTTTTCTGACTATTATGGTATGTCACCCCTGAACTCCAATCCTACGAATAGTTAATTATATGGAAAGGCCTATTAACTTCAGTAAGGGGAGTACTTGTGCACAAAGAGCTGTGCAGTGCTGAGCTACGTGCTAATAAAGCGAAGCTGATCATGTTATTTCAAAGAACCAAGATTATCTAAGATCTCAGTATAAGTTTAAATCAGTTCTTCCAGGGAAGTGAGCTGGAGGTTTCAATTTCTGTGCTGGTGGTAAGTGTCCCACCTTTATTCTCTATCATTTATATTAATTTGCTACAACAGACTGGAATCTCTGTGGTTTTACCTCTATACAGAGTGGGATTTTACTTCTTTTGTGCAAGGGTCCCTGTTTTCAGTGAAACCTGTCATTTCCCTTTCTCTCCAGCATGCTTTTGTTTATTCACAAGGGCTGTATGTTTTAATGAACATAATTTTTTCTCCTGACTCAGCCTATGAGAAAAGCTTGCTAAACCTTGTGCCTTTTGAGAAATGCATTTAGCAGGTGGATGAAGCATGTGTGCAGTGTGCTCTCTTTGGAGTTTCTGTGTCTGTAAATTACAGAGGTGCAGACAAAAAACATTGAACACTCCCTTAAGGAGCAAGGTGAGCACAGATTGCTTAATGGAGGCCAGTCCTAGCAGGGCTCAGTGTTTAGCTTTGTTAGAAAAAGGAGTTAGGGAAGAACAGCATGAAGCATGTCTCCACAATGTGTGCAGAAATGTCTGAACCCATCTCATCTCAGGGCCATCATGATGAGCAACAGCCCTGTCCTTCCCATTCAGCACTTCCCCTGCCTGAATACACCACTGTCTTCCTTGTGGCTCAGCCTCCTTCCAAGTCTGTGTCCTGCTTGCAGGGTGGGTGAGAACCACACTGCACCAGGACCTTCTTTGCATCCAGGAAGTGAAAGGTTGCAATGCAAAGAGTAGGCTGTTTAAAACTTTTGTCTGTGAGCCAGACACAACACATCCACAAACTCACGCTCAAAATGTAGCTTAGGACTTGCACTGCGCTCCTTTGGCAGTCATCTGGAATCACTGTGGCTAAGGTCATCTCATTGGACGGGGATGTTCTCTTTGATGGCTCTCACAACACTGTCACAGCAGCTAGACACTGGAATAAGACACTATAAGAAGGGGAAGACAGTCCGGCAGTAAGAAACTATAGGCCAAGTGAAGTAAACAAAAATGTACAATATCTATTAAATTGAGATCACCCTCTGGTTGCTTCGCTGTGTAAAGCTAACTCCAAAGTTCAATAAACAAAAAATTATTTACGGTTAAGAGCAGCAGTTTTCTAAGCTACTGAATTTCTTTAAATATCTGGACTTCCATAATGATTTATATGTGTAATAGGTCCAAATAATTTAATCCAGTGTGCTTATTTCTAAGAAGTTACTGCACCTTCAAGTGAATAACCTTGTTCAGCCTTTGCCTTTGTTCTCTATAATGCTGTCTGATGGACGCTGGAAGCAGAGGAATTACAGTGCTCCCAGCTTACTGCTCTATTTCAAAGAGGGTGGTGTGGCCCAGTGGTCTGGAACACAGGAGATGGATTCTCTGTCAGGTAACCTTGAGTGGCTGGTTTCACATCTATGAGCTTCAACTCTCTGTGCAACTGAGAAAGGAAAGGGGAAAGGGAACTGATGTCACCTCCTCTTTGCAACTGCTTGAGACACGAGCAAGAAAGTCTATGTAAGAAGCAAGAGTGGTCTGCAGCTTGACCTCCTGAAGCAGGCTAGTTCTGGTACATGATTCAATTCTCCTGTCTCAATGTCATTCTTTAAAGCCATGTGTCTTTAATCTGAACACATTCATTCTGATCTGTCTGTTCAACCTGTTTTCAAGGTTAATGGTTAAATGACTAAAAATGTAAATGAGGATATACAGGGGGTTTGCTATAACAACAGTGTAAAATTTTACTTACTTTGTAATGCTACCTGTTCTTCCTCCATCCATAGTCTTGAAGGAGGTGTGAAATGAGTTGCCAATACCACCTTACACCTAGGAGCAGGTATTCTGAGTCCTAGAGAAATGTCCTAGCCATCAAAACAGAGTCTGCCTTCTAAGACACAGAATCTGTTTGAATAGTTGAAGCTATTCAGGATAATAATACAAAGGAATCAGATAAGGGATGAAATGTTGTACTTTAGGATAATTAAAGTGGTGTTAATGATACCCGAATGACCTATTTTATTCTTAGACAACATATTTTTTCAAAATTGTTAAATGTCATATTAAAGCCTGGATGTACAATGTGATTCTTTATGATACATATAAAAATGAGAATATTTTCTGTCAAGTGATTCTCCAGCTGATATAACATAGATGTTGTATTAATAATCATAATAAATAGAACCAATGGCACCAAATGCTCATCAGTTATCCACATTTAGGGAATTACAGTCTGTGTGTGTTCTTCCTCTCCTAAATGATGGCACGATATAGAAGAATAAGGCAGCATCCTTTAAAAGAGTGTTTGTATTTTCTGAAGCTGCGGTTTTCAGAAGCCTACAGAAAACATCCAGAGCAGCTGGATGCATGTCAGATGGCTTGAAATAGTTGCATGTCTATTGTAAAGACAGTTCTTTTGCACCTTTTGGTGTTCATGGAATTTTCCAATCTTTTTTGCTTCCCTACAGAACTGAAGGTGCTAGGAGAAAGACCTTGAGTGATGGAATGTCATAGAACCATAGAATGTTTTAGGCTGAAAGGGACCTCTAGAGGTCACCTGGTCCAACCTCCTTACACAAGTAATGAGTCTTGATCTAGGGATCTCTACCTAGGTCAGGTTGCCCAGAGCCCTATCAAGCCTGGCTTTGGATAACTCCAGGAATGGGGCCTCCACTACTTCTCTGGGCAGCCCATTCCAGTAATCTGTCACTCTTAAAGATTTTTTTTTTAATATCTAAAACTATCCTTTCCTAGTTTAAAACTGTTACTCCTTGTCCTAGCATTACAACCCCTTTTGAATAGACCTTCCTCCACCTTCATGTAGACTCCCTTCAGGTTCTGGAAGGTCACTTCACTGTAAGGTCCCCCCGGAATCTTCTCTTCTCCAGGCTGAAGAGCCCCAACTCCCTTGGCCTGTCTTCATAGGAGAGATGCTCAACTGCCCTGATCATTTTGGTGGCCCTCCTCTAGACTCGCTCCAATATGTCTACATCTTTCTTGTGTTGAGGGCTCCAGAGCTGGACACAGGACTCCAGGTGAGGTCTCACCAGGGCAGAGTAGAGTGTCAGGATTGCCTCCCTCCATCTGCTGGCCACAGTTCTTTTGGTGCAGCCCAGGATGTGACTGGCCTTCTGGGCTGTGATTGCACATTTGCAGCTCATGTCCAGTGTTTCATCCAACAGCACTCCCATGTCCCTTTCCACAGGACTGCTCTCCAGTATATCCTCTTCCAGCCTATACTGATAGTGCTGGTTACTGCAGCCCAGGTGCAGGACCCTGCACTTGGCCTTGTTGAATCTCATAAGGTTCATTTGGGCCCACCTCTCCAGCCTGTTCAGGCCTCCTGTCCTTCTGGCATGTCAACTGCACCTCCCAGCCAGGTATCATCAGCAAACCTGCTGAGGGTGCATGCAATGCTGCTGTCAATATCACTAATGAAGATATTAAACAGCACTGGCCCCAGCACAGACCCCTGAGGGACACCACTCATCACCATCCTCCATCTGAACATCGAGCCACTGACCATCACTCTCTGGGTGCGACTGTCCAGACAGTTCTTTATCCACTGAACAGCCCACCCACTGAACCCATAATTCCCCAATTTAGACATTAGGATGTTGGGGGGGACTGTGCCAAAGGCCTTTCAGAAGTCCAGATAGAGAACATCCATAGTCCGTGTCCACCCACCCATGTCCATGAAGTAATTTTGCAGTCTTTTTTTTCTGTGGAGTATAGGGACTGTGGCAGAGCAAATTTGTGAATGGTTACAAACTGGCACTTGGACTGGCAGTTAGGAAATGCAGCTATCCTGGGCTGATCCTGTACTTTTATAGTGCATGGTTACACATACTCTCTTCCTCTGAGTTGTGGGTAATTACATGGAAATTATACAAACCTCTAAAATAAAACTCCCAAAACAATCTACTTGATTTCAAATATTTCAAGATTACTCAGGGCTTTAAGGAAGACAATAAATTTCCTGTGTCGGTGCCTGCAGTGTTAGGAACTTGGGTCGAAGTGTAGAGCATCACATCAGTAATGATCATTGCTCAATTTGTTTTACAGGCATCCATAATTCAGGTCATAGGTAACATACTTGCAAAGAAGGACATACTTTCACATGGAGTTTTGTTTATGTCCCTGCGTGGTTTTAGGGGGTCTCATAAATGAGGAACTGAGCAATGCCTTTCCTGTGGTGGGATCAGCTGTCAAGCTTTTCCCCTCCACTGAGTCTCTGATAATTCAGTTGGATTATATTCTGCACTCATTCATTTCACACAGCAAGGATAGTTGTCTTTCCCTCCACCAGGTGCCCAGTGAATGGATATCTTAAAAACATGCTATCCTTTGAAATTTTTACCCATTTTCATGTGCTTGAAGAGCCGTTGACAGGACAAGGGAGAAAAAAGATTGATCCTGTTGGTGTTTGTAGACTCTGGCCACTTCAGCAAATAATTTGGCAAAGAAAGAGCAGTCCAGTGGGCTGAAATGTTTGGTCCTGCAACAATTAAAACTACACTGTATGAAGTTCAGGTTTTATATCAAGTTGGGTTTAATTCTAGCGCCCTGAGTTAAGCATCTTGTGAATCAAAATAATCACAAGTAAAAGTCATTGGTGCAAACCTTCATGCCCTCATTAAGGTCTGGAGTGCATTTGCTATGAACCGGAGCAGAGATTTTGAAGTTTTTCTCCAAAAGAAATACACTTCACATACCCCCAAACCACTGCATACTGAAACAATGCTCAGAAAGAAGGAATCACTGTGGATTTCTCTTTAAAACTGCACCACTGTTTCAAACAAAAAGCGTTAATAATCATGTAGCCTTACAAAGGTATAGTCCAGGAAACGTTACAGCTGTTTGGTGTAATGACACTGTGGTCAATGCAGCAATGCACTGACAGCAGTCCTGTTAGTGGTGATGGACCATTCCTACCTGTAGGCATTGCACTCCACAGCAAGTGTTTGCAAAACTGCCTTTTTATTTAGTAGACCTCTGCATTTTCTGGAGACTAGGATGATAGGACAATCTGTATATTCTTTGTGTTTGCCATGCTTCTTGCTATAACCAACATTTTCAGCTGGCTTTAGTCTTTTCATCTTGCAGATTTGATAATGGAAAACTAGTGCAGGTTTTGAAATCTGGTATATTGAATTAGTCACTTTTTTTTTTTTGACTAAACATTTTAACTAAAATTAGTAATTTTTACCATGCTGTGAGAAGTACATGCAAAGTCATGAACAGCTGGTGTCCTGAAGTGTTCTATACTAAAGGATGACTGGTGCGCATTCAACATTTTGAGTCTTGGCATCATATGCAGTTACAGAAATGGTGATGGAAAAGTTTAAAAAACAGCAATGAGGTAGAGCAAGAGTTCTGGTCCATAATTAGTCTGTCCTCTGGTGCTTCCTGAAAGATAGATACAGTTTAAATACTTAGGAGACATTAAAAAAAAAAAAAAAAAAAAAAAGCAGAGCTAATACTGACCAGTGTCAACTGCAAGCTTTGCAAACAAAAAGGCTGATCACGCATCACGCCTGACCCAGTATCTGCATGAGAAGGAATAGGATAGCAAACAGTGAAAGATACTCATGAGGTATTGTGGACAGTGCTGGGACTTCCAGACCTGTGCTGAATTTAAAAATCTCTGCCTCAGAACCACCATCGGCTCTTAAAAATCTGAATATTTTAGTGAACAGGGCTACAAAAATAATGCAACAAGATCCTTCAAATGCACACATCATATATTCAGACTATGCTATTCAGAATAATAAAGCTGTGATTAAGACAGAACAGGAGGCAGTCAAAATCAGCAGTTATGCCTAAAGGAACTTGCACAGTAAGTGAAGGCAGCTGTCCTAGATTATGCCAGTGTTCACAGGTGTTTGTGAACCCTACAAATAAACATGTTGATATTTTTCCACTAATGTAGATTGAAGGATTTTTTATGCGACACAAGATTAGCAGAACATCATAGAGATGAACACCTTGGACATAATATTAGACAACTTAAGGTTTGACTGCCTTGCAGTTGTTCTGCATATGTATTCTTTTTCTGATATGGCAGGCTGTACCTGCAGCACCTGCAGTGTGGTGGGATGAAATGGGCCTGGTCCTGATCGAGCCCGGTATCAGTTACACGGTCTGGAGTAAAGAGTGGAGCATTAGAGAGTTAAGCTTGGAAAGGTATTCCCCTTTCAGTTCAAACTGTTAAATAGTTCAGACTGACCTCCCCTATGTAGACAGTCCTTTAGAAGGTGAGGCTGGCACATTGTATTCAGTAGGTCATATGATCCATCACTTTAGTTTGGAGCTGGGATTAAATGAGAGGCTTGCCAGACTACACATACTAAGTAATGGTTTGGCTTAGGTAAGAGTGCAAAAAAGCTATTTATGTAAACATTGCTGTTACAACAGTCTATTTGCACTCCTGCAAAATAGGTTAGGTTGAACAGCTCAAAGGCATTTTTTTTTTTTTTCTGTGAAATTAGCTAGCTCACAAAAGAGTTAAATTCACACCTGGGCTTATTTGACAATGATTTCGCTGTGTTGACAGGTCCTGAAAGCACAGAGCTTGTAAATGGATTGCACACATAAACTAGTGTGGTTGCAGCAGCCAGGCAGCCAGACAGCCCTGAATGCTCAGTGGAAGCACAAAGGGTTATGCTAGAGAGCAACAGATCTTTTGTTGGCTAATTAAACAATCATGCTGTAACGGAGCAAAACAAATGAAGGAAGGGAAATATAAGACAGGAGCAGTGTTAAAATAGCAATGTCAGCTGGGAAGCTTTTGTACAGAACATTGACTGACTGTGTGACAGGGTGATAAAGATCTAGACTCAGAGATTTAAAGATATTAAGGCATCACTTCACAGAGCCTTGCAGTTTCTAATCCGTTTATAAAAGTGACTCCTTGAGGTGCTCACATTTTTAAAAAAACAAATGGCCTGACTTTTGTGATATTTTTTCTTGCCCACACTACGGTGGCAGCTACTGGAGTTCTTTCCTCTCCCCACTACAGCTTAGGCATAGTCATCAAACTGAATGCAGCTTGTCCTGCACATCCTGGAGAATGATGCTCTGGGTTGTGTATACATGTGGAGGTGGTAGCCTTGGCAAGCTGTGTGAGCTGTCTTGCAAAGCATCACTGCAGGACAGGTGTCTCTTTGAAGCATCTCTCTGACTCTTGGCCTTTTTTTTTTTGTGTGTTCTGTCAGTGACACATACATGGTGGTCTGTGAGTTCAGGTTAGTTTCTATGGATATCCTGTGCTTGGATTTTTGGTACATCTCTTTGTCTTTACTTGTGGCTTAAAGCCATTTTAATTGCTCTGTCGCAGCTTGTGTATAAGTCTTAAAAGCAATGATGCTTGTTATGAAGACAGTTCCTAGTATGGTGCTGCTGTGAATGGTTTTCCATTGGAGATTTTGTTTCCTGTCAGTACCAAAGCACTTCAGGTCCTTGTTTCATAGGCACAGGTCTGTCATGGCCTGGAAGTCAAGCACAAGGCTGACCAAGAAGAGATGATGTAGGAAGTGGATGAATGCTCTGCCTCACAGCATCTGGGAGGATGGAGTTCATATACGCAGAGATTTGTGGTAATCAGGCACTTACTTGCATCCGAAGGAACAAACATTTCTTACTGTTGAAGAGTGGTAGATGGGCTATAACTTAATCTTTTTGTCAGTACTTTGTCATTGGTTATCACAACAGGGGCCAGAAGGCTTTGCTGAGGTGAACTGAAGAAAGTGACCTCAGAAAAACATGCTCTCAAATCAGTGTTCTGCATGAGCCAACACTGCAGTACATGGGCACCCTTACTCAGAAGAGGGGCTGCTTTGCCCCCTCCATTTGCTCCAGCATTTCCGTGCAGTTTTGGGCAGTGCTTCTTGTAAGCTTTTTCTCTTGATGGCCTTACACTGTAAATGTTTTATGTGGAAAAACACTGCTCTGCCATGGGGTCTGGGAGAACAGGTACATGCTTACCAGAGCTGTCATGCTAAACAGTCTGGGTGACTCCAGGACAGAAATCCACAGATTGGGCTGTGGAGCTGTTGCTGAAATCTTTTGCCTTGTTAGATCACAGTATGCCTTACCTTAAGGGGAAAGGAAGCCTGGGCATGTCATCCAGGCATCACCCATGCAAGAAGCATGTAGGCTGTGCTAACAGAGAGAGGTGTCCGCAAAGCATGTCCATATTCCCAAGTCTTCACTGACCACACAAAATGCTGCAGGAAACAAGCATCCTGAACCCAGCCCTTACTCTAGGTAGAAGACGTTCCCTCAGACACCAGCCTCTTCTTCCTGGAGTTTCTCAGATTTTTAGGTCTTCTCTTCTGTAATTTGTTTCCATTTTCTAGGCCCATGTGGGATTTGAATAGGTTATTTCATGCCTGCCATTAATTAGCCAGGTTTCAGTTCTTGATTTTGAACTATTAAAATAATTAAGTTTTTATGAAGGCTTAATCACAGCAGGAAACCTGAATCTTACACTTTAGTAATGCCACTAAGAGTCCCATTGAGCAACACATTTCCAGTTAGCTGCTTCCAGTTGTCTCTTCTGGTGACCTGCTCATACTGTCTAACTGGTCTGCACTGGACAAAAAGTGCTGATTGTAACAAATGAGGATGCTATGAGTCTGGTACAGAGACAGTGCCAGCTCAGGGAGATTTTTCTCATTATGATATGTTAGAGAAATTTTCATTACCCTTCCCACAGCTAGATGTTGACAAATAGTTTACTCTTCCTTGTCTGGAGCTGAAATTCAATGCTCATTCCCTTGCTACATAAATTTGAATATCAGAAATTAACAGTGCAAATAAGAGTAGCACTGGACTCTTGCCTAAATGAACATGGAAAGCTATGAAGATGACTTAAATCTGAGTAGGGCAAAAGGCGTCTGGACCAAAAATTGAGCAGAGACAACATGTGTGCAAGTCAGGAGTGCTGATTTAAGAACTTAACGGGCACTTAACACCTTTTCCTGCTCAAAACCTTCCTTCACCTCTTCCCTGCAGGTAAATCTGTGGCTAGGAAGATTTTGTGTTTTAAAACACCCCAAGGGGCTTTACTGTTTTCCTGGTTTACACCAGCTCAGAGAATATAGTGTGCAATATAAACATGCCAGACGGAATTGGGCTGGAATAGTAAATATTTAACACATAATCTCTTTCTCCAAAGCATTACATTTTAAAATTAGTTTACTGTTGAATGCACATTATTTTCCCTGGCTTGCCTGTGGCTTCTCTTGAATTCCACAAGGGCTAATAGGCTTGATGACAGTCAGTGAAACTAAAAGGAAGCCTTTCTTCCCCAGCAGATAATGAACCTCTGGCATGCGCTGCCACCAGATGATATGGCTTTTGCCCATGTGAAAAGAAGATTGAAAGCTTTCCTAACTACGGAGGATCAAACCAGTGAAACAGGGGATTCTCTTAACTAGTCGTTCAGTTTTAGGTGAACTGCACATCCTGCATCCAAAGACTGGACAGATTAAAAGGTGTCCCGGTTAGAAGGCAGAATTGTGTCCCACCTCCCTTATCCCTTAGTTCTCCAAGGTAGAGAGGTAAATAAAGGAAGGCAGGGGTAATGAAAGCTTTGCACCGATTGAAAAGTTAACAAAATGAAATATATTATTTAACAGGGAACAGAAAGGAAGAAGGGTAGGGGTTTAACAGGGTAAAGGGATTATAATAACAACAAAGCAAGGAAGGTTAAACTTCCAAAAAATGCAAAACCCAAACGCTGTGCTGAGGCTCCCCAGTGCTGCCTCTCGCTGGATTGAGGTGGATGCACAATCCTTGGATGTGGATGGAGGCAGGGAACGAGTTTGTAGGGTCGGGCCCAGGTCCCAAGATGGCCACGGCCACGTGCAGCACAGGGAACCACAAACAGCAGAGCAGCGTGTCTGCAGCCAGGACCCCAGCAGAGGGGAAGAGAGCAAGAGAGAGAGAGAGGAGTGTCTTCTCATCCTTTTTATAGACCCTAGCAGGAAGTCCTGAAGACAGGAAGGGGAGTGGGAATAGAACAGTTCTCCACCCCTTTCATTCAGGCTTGCTCCTGGTTTTAGATTTCAGATTTCCACCCACCAAGAGCAGCAGGTTTCAAACCATTACAAAGGTGTATGTTATGTTTATTTCCTTACAATAGCACTGTAATACCGGTGGTGCAATACTTTCAGTTTCATTACCATGTACGTCCGAAGAAGATTCCACATATTTTTCTTCCTGTGCAAATTTAACTATGTCAATATAGCTAAAAATCTATGCTGAAAGAGCAGGAATAGTTCAAACCCTGTCAGAAATTATCAGGATAGTCCTTCTTCCTCAACTATCAGAACTATAGTGGTGCTGTTCAGATGTTATTTTGAAGCAAGTGCTGAAGGGAGATAAGGTGCATACTATGTCACCTTTAGTGTGGATACAACGCTTGTTTTATTTAGGGGCTGCTGGAGTTGTGTTGCATAACTTCAAAGTGGCCATCTGTATGTTCTAGTGCTGTATATTTGTAACTCAGGGTGTTGTGCATAGATAAGGGCTTAAGCAGGTTTCACAGTGCTATTATCTCAATTTGCCAGCATCCAGGTGAATCTTTCTTGATATTTTACCTCTTTATATTTCTCATGCCATTCTAAAAACTTTTCAACTATGCACACACACAAAAGCATGTGTATGTGTTTACAGCAAAAGTGTACATACAGCAAAAAAAAAGAATTATGTAGATGTGTGTGGAAGGGTGATTGTGTATGAAAGTGAAAGGAAGTGAAAACAAGGTTATTTGGAGTAGTCAGCAAGGGGAAATCATGCTTGACTAATCTGGTAGCCTTCTATGATGGTGTGACTAGCTGGGTACATGAGGGGAGAGCAGTGGATGGTTTCTACCTTAACTTCAGCAAGGGCTGTGACACTGTTTCCCATAATATCCTCATAGGGAAGCTTAGGAAGCACGGGTTAGATGAGTAAACAGTGAGGTGGATTGAGATCTGGCTGAATGACAGAGCTCAGAGGGCTGTGATCAGCCGTGCAGAGTCTAGCTGGAGGCCAGGAGCTAGGGGCATTCCTCAGGGGCTGGTACTGCGTCCAGTCTTGTTCAACATCTTCATTAATGACCTGGGTGAAGGGACGGAGCATACCCTCTGCAAGTTGGCTGGTGATACAAAACTGGGAGGAGTGGCTGACACACCACAAGGCTGTGCTGCCATTCAGAGAGACCTGGACAGGCTGGAG
>NW_008622015.1:0-2267 GCF_000691845.1 Merops nubicus
AATCTCCAACCAGTGTTAACCCTTAATTAACCGCATAATTCACATGTTGAATATTGGTCTCAGTAATAATTCTTGAGTGTGGCAAAGGGTTATTTTCGATCTACCCTGGAGAGGCGAGCACCATGTGACTGTCTCGGCCTCATCTATAACCCTCTCCAGTCCCTTTGGACAGAGAGGAAGTTGTGGGGATTCGGACAGAGAGGAAGTTGTGGGTATTCTGACCTGGTAACCCTTGCTACCCTTCTGCAACAAGTTTGTGCATGCTTTCTGCTGATGGCTGTATCGTTTGTGCTGGGCCATGTAATTGGCAAAACAGAGTGTCAAAATTTCTTCAATTTAAGTGGGATTTACATATCCTCTGGAGACCACAGTCTAGTGTGAAGACAGAAAAAATTTAATCAAATCCTTAAGAGGCAAATTTCAAAGTTGTGTCAGGAAACCCAACTTAAATGGATAGATGTTTTACCAGTTGCCTTGATGAGAGTTAGAATTGCCCCCAGAGTTCAGGAAGGAATGAGTCCTTTTGAAAAATATTAGAAACCACACCCGGTAAAGAGCATGGGAATCCAAAGTGATCAAATGTGTATTAGAAGAGAAGGAATATTGAGAAATTATTTGCTGTCTCTTTCACACGCTTTATCATCCTTACACAGGTACCTCAATCAGCAAGCTCTGGATTCACTGGTACACAACTTCCAGCCTGGAGAGTTAGTGTATATTTGCACCCAGAAAGACAAGCTGCCAAGAAGTGCAATGGACTCTACATCATTTTGGTGACCATCTATATGAGAGGAGACCTTATTGCTCTCTACAACTACCTAAAAGGAGGTTGTAGTGATGCTGGTGTTGGTCTCTTCTCCCAAATTACTGATGATAGGACAAAAGGAAATGGCCTCAAGTTGCATCAGGGAAGATTTCAATCGGATATTAGGAAGAATTTCCTCACTGAGAGAGTGGTTAGGCACTGGAACGGGCTGCCCAGGGAGCTGGTGGAGTCACCATCCCTGGAAGTGTTTAAAAAAAAAAAAAGAGTGGATGGTGGCACTTGAGGCTATTGTCTAGTCATTAGGGAAATGTTGGGAAGAAGGTTTGACTTGATGATCCTGGAGGTCCTTTCCAACCATAGTGATTCTATACAGCGATAAAATGGAAGGGATTAGTTCTTGGATTCACTACATGAGTGAAGCAAGCCCCTCTGTCAGAGCCTAAAGACAAGTGGAAGGCTGTATCGATTGGACCACTAAAGACTATGCTGTCATGCAAACAGGCCATAAAACAAAATTATGCATAACCCTTCATTTTTTTTTTCATGTTGTAGAATCAACTATGTTTCTGAATAAGTGGGACCAATCAGAAAACGTGGGGGGAAAAATTGGCTAAAATTATTGTAAATGCTTCCTCCTTTTGTCTAGCTGGAGGAATCTATGTGGAAGAAGTGTTTACCTCATGCTTGGTAGGGATTCTCACTACTCTGCATCTCCTTAAGAATTATACCTTCTTAAAAGGTTTTGAAATTAATGTAACTTATAGTAGCATGTATAACTGGGGGGGGAAAAAATACTAAAATTAGAGACAAAAGCATGCTCAGAATCAAGGTGAAAGGAATGTCTCCTGCAGAAAGCTGTATGCAATTTTTTTCAACTGCCCCTTACACACAGTGTGAAAATTTGTCTCACTTTGAGATCCCCTTGAAGTGCAATAAGACAAAAATCCATTATCTACACACAGGTAGATACTAAGCTCCCCTTAGCATGATTCCTCCTTTTCGGAGAAAGAACTTGTACCTATATTCCCGTCAATATCACTGGAGGACCCTGTTCTATGGGAAGATGAATGGCCTTACTCCCTGACTAAAAGGATTTTCAAATAAAAGACAAACAACAGAGAAGACAGATCCATGCTCAGGACTGTGATTTGCAAGTAACTCTTTGGGGCTCAAGCAAAATAGCTGCAGCAGCTTTAGCACCAGGACTAGGAGTAGTCATGAATGATCTCACAATAAAAAGAATTACATGTGCATTGGTGAAAAACAAACTACATCTCACAAGCACCGGCAGCCTTAAGCAAGGAAACAGCTCAAATAAGAGATGCCACTTGAGAGAATAGAGCTGCAATCTACTATTTGCTTCTGAGACAATCACAGATGATAAGAGTTCAAAGGGATGTGTTGTTTTAATCTGACAACTCAGAACTGACTTCAGAAAAAAAATGCAGGACTTAATGGATTCAGCTTCAAAGTGTGAAAAATGGAGAGGGAGATTGTTGGC
>NW_008622016.1:0-1137 GCF_000691845.1 Merops nubicus
CGCACACGTCCTCCGCGCCTGGCCGCGGGCCACCACCGCAGGCGCGGGGATCCCGTGGTGGTGACGGGCACTGTCTGTTCTGTGGGTGTAATTCACAGGAGACACGGTCATTGCTGCAGATGCACACACACTCACCAGAATCACGGTTCGCGTTACTGGTGTGATGACAAATATATACGGCTTTATAAATACGTATACACCTCCTCATCTATATTTGTATGTAAGGGAAGAGTGGTGTTTCTAGAAAGACACATATTCCTGTGTTTACATGGAGGTATATTTTTGAAGGCTTATGTAACCTCTACCATTTAATGCAAATGTCTGTGTACAATGGAGCACGTTTCTAACAAAATAGGTGTATTTTCCAAATTCACCCAGAGAGATTAATAACTGAGATTCCTGTTTTGAAGTAGGTGTAGGACAGATTTCTTCAACTTGCTGAACGTACTAAGATGGGTTCCGTTTCACTGCAAAGAGACTGTCTTAGGGTGTATTGTTTATTAAAAATGGTCAAGGTTTTTGTATAATTTTTTTTTTTTTTTTCGCTGATAAGCTCTGTGGGTCAGATTTGGTTCATCTTCGATAACAAGAAACACGACCCTGTGAAGCGAAAGGGCTATTTTTATCATGCAGCTGGAAGCTGTCATCAATTCGTAACATTTATTTCGGCTTTAGAACGACAGTATAAAATAGCATGAAGTTTCCAGATGACGCCCGTACTGCAGACAGGATTTTTCAAGTATAATAAATCAAATTAATTACCTTTTAGATATATACGATCATACTACCTCTCTATGAAACTGCTATTAAAAAAAAAATGCTCCGTGTGTGCATCTGTGATTGTGCATGTGTTTACATCTGGGGGCTCGAACACAGAATTAGCTGTCTGGGGGTAGCTGGAAGGAGGCAGAGCACATGAGCAACGGAGCACGCTCAAGCCCACGTCCACACAAGCCCGTTCGCGAGGGGTGGGCAAGGCTTTTCTTACTCAAAATCTGAAAGTTGTCTATTGGTACGGGACAGCACTTTAAGATCCCTTTGGATCTTTCTCACTTCTAAAAACCCCGCGAAGAACGCGGCCAAAGGCTGAGGAAAAATAAAAGAAGGAAAAAACCACCACATTGGCAAGCCCTCCCT
>NW_008622017.1:0-10979 GCF_000691845.1 Merops nubicus
AGGCAGCACCACTGCAGCACCACCACCTCGGAGCAAGGAGGGACAGTCCCCGCGGGCACAGGAAGTGCTTTTCCTGCTCTCCCTCTCTGTGAAAAAACAAAGCCAGCACCCATCTTCATACCCCCATTAGTGAAAAGCTGCCAGTCAGCTCTATGTGCTGAGAAACCAAAAAGCACATGACAAAAAAGTTGTATTTCAGAGAAGTGGGGGCACAAATACAGTGTTGCTTAATGTGGTATTAGACAATCAAAAAGAAAAAGTGAAACGTATTTATAACCCTTTGGGAAGAGGGCAGAAAAGGGATGGGAAGTGCTCAGCTAGATACTGAAAAGCAGTGTTTGTAAACCAGCCCTAACTCCCAGGATGTCCGCTGAAGACAGAAGGGTGCAGGTGAACCTTGGTTTTCCATCACGAGCCAGAGCTTGTCCCCAGGCAAAGGGACATCTCTTCCTGTCACAGCAGACGGTGGTGACTGAAGCTAGGGGACTAGATGGTCCTGCTCTGTGACTAGATGGTCCTGCTCTGGCAGGGGGGTTGGACTCGATGACCTCGGGAGGCCCCTTCCACCCCCTAACATTCTGTGATTCTATGGGGAGGAGACTCTGTGCACTGGAGGCATGAAGAAAGTGTTATTTGTCTACAGAGAATATTAAAAGTAGTGAGGCTGTTGGACAGGATCAAGCCAGGCCAGTGAGATGTAGAGTTAGATGAATAAGAATAAGAAGACATGCCTAATTCTTTTCCTTGAGGAGTTATTTCTGACTCCAGTGGAACCCCTGCACCTCTGTTTCAGGGACTCAGGCATGAAAACAATCATCGAATGACTGACACAACGAGCTACTCTCAAAGTCAGAGAAACGTTCACATTTTTGCTGCCTTTCTAACATGAAGCAAACTGGACACTAGACACACCATGACACTGTCACAGGAGGCTTTGTCTTGTGTACACAGTTCACAGGTAGTTTTGGGGAGAAGGGAAAACATAAGGCTTCACCAGGCACTACTCTCCCCATCCATCCCTGTTGATTCTGCAAACCCTAAAATAGTGATTTACATACTGTGCAGTAACCCAAATACTTGATCTCATTCTTTAGAAAGCCTGAAAATAGAAATGTGCGGGTCTCAATTTAATTAGTAGACAATATCTTTGAGAGGATAATTTGCCAACACACATTTTTAAAGTGCATTTCTTCCTTTGGATTTAAAATGTTTATGTTTACATTTCAGCAAAGGAGTCCTTTATAGTCTATAGAATTGTAGATACAATGCTGGGTAAGCTCAGTAAATAAATTATGGTTGTTTTACATTAGGAAGCTTTATAGTTTTTGTTACCTAAAACTATTTTGATGCTGTTTCAGCTCTTGCATTACAGAGACATACCACCGATTTATTTTAACGCTGCATCTCTGCATCCCCATCACCATACATACCAGAAACAGAGCAGCTGAACCAAACTTTTGCAGGCCAGAGCTGCCTGAATAGTATTCACTGGAATTTGGGATGCAGTGGAGAACCTGGGGTTTGTCCTGCAGGACACTCTAGACCTCCCGCGTGTGCCAGTGTCAGGGCCAGGACAGGGGCATGGGCCCCTGGCCCGCCAGACTCTTCACATCATTAACTTGTTCAGCTGGGAGAAATACACGAAGGTTCAGGCATTCTGAAAAGTCCTAGAGATGTAGGAAGGGAAAAGCTAAAACGGAGAGAGACGCCAGTGCACAGTGGGTGCCTCCCCTGCACGGCTGCGTGTGCACGACACGCGTCCCGCGCATCCCACCTCTCGGCACAAGGCTGTGCTGGAGGAACCACTGCTGCTGTCAGCAAGCTGCAGGAAGGGCTTTTGAGGAGGTTCTGACAAAGCTTTGAGAGTAAAAATCAGTGCAGGAGAATAACAAGTATGAGCCTCTTGGGGGCCTGTCATTGACTTCCCATTAGAACATCTCAAAAAACGTTTACTTCACTTACATTAAACGAAAGCCTCTTTGTTCTGAACAGTCAGACAAGTTTATACAGCACAGGAACAGCTCCTGTTACTTCCTTTTAGTGTGGCTTGCTTATTGTCAACACCTACTAATATACACATGAATAAAAAACATTACCACAGTTGTCACAAAAACATACCCTAAGTGAGCAAAACTGACTCCTGATATTAACCTCCTGTGCTGATTTTCAGCAGCACCTCTTGGTCTGCTCCAGCACAACTCCGCTACAACAGCGCCAAGAAGGAAGACAGGAGTGCTCATTTCTGTGTGACACCTCATAAGCATCCCATGGATAACTTAATTACATAGACACATTTTGGGAAACATTCTAAAATTTTTAAATATGCTTACATTCTCAAGAATTAAACATTTTTCTGTCTTGTGGGTGTATTTTATCTTTAGTGATAAAATCCCCGTCAGCAATTTTGGTACCTAAATCCAAGGAGTTACACAGAGCAAACTGAGCAAAAGAAACCCAACTCCAAGTCATTTGCCAGCACAAGAAAAACAGACACCACCCAGAAAAAAAAGGACAGGATATGAAAATACAAAAAGGAAAATATTAATCAAATTTAGCAACTTCAAGTTAATTCTGAGAAACTGAAATTTAAAAGATTTATAGGGAGAAAAATATTACATACATTCCAAATATAATGTGGCTGTCTGGGGTGCTGGCATGGCAGCTAAATGCTCTGCCAGTCTCCCAGAATTGCACTCAGAACAGGGAAATATTTCTCAAATCTCTGACGTTTGGGCAAGCTCACTGACACCTATAACCAGTTCCCTGAGACTGAGTGCACAATACAGCCTTTTTAGCAGTGGGCTGTGGATAACATTCACAGCAACAACTCTAAGCAAAAAGTTACCAAACAGTTAGGGGCAAGACAGATGTGTTTTACCAGAAGAGGGCAAAGATGGTTTCTCAGCTTCCCCATCTCACACAGGTGAGTAGCAGTATGTGAACAGCAGCACCATTTAAACAGCCACCGTGAGGAAAAATACTAGTGTCAGACTGCAGAACATTTCACTACCCTGCACCCAAACCCACCTCATTTACATGTGTGCCAAGAAAAAATACTGTATGTTCCTTTAAATTAAAAAAGAGAGAGAAAAAAATTGCCTTGCAAAGGCCCCCAGTGGTGGAGGTGACCTGGAGACCGTGACCACCTGAGCAGCCGTTTTGTCAGTGTTTTCTCTCAGACTGGCAGGGGATGCTGTTTCTGGAGATGATCTTTGTGCTTTGGTAAACGGGTGGGCACGTACGGAAGCACGGGCCGATGGTGTAACTGAGCACTGGGTTGCCAGGAACAAGGTGTATGCCACACGATGGGGTCGTTACGAACACGTACCTAAAGTCTGTGGGGCTGATCTGATCATTGCATTTCCCCACTTCCTGCACCCTAACAGGGAAGACTATTTTGCAAAACACCAAAGTGTTAGCTGCTAGTCTTAGAGGTTGTGAATCTTTCCAAATTATTCAATGCAGAATCCATACAGGAAGTTAGAGTAAGCCTTAGATGAACAGCCAAAACTGCCAGACTCCTGAAGGAGTGGTTACAGACCCTGCTTCAGGAAGGGGAACTGGCTTGGGAGGCCTCCTCTCCCTTCCTCACCCCTCCTGTCTCAGCTCACCCCTCTCCCAAGTTCTCTGCTCCAGCCCGCAGCGCTCCGGGGGGGTGAGCCAAGGCAGGCGGGCAGCAGGGCAGGAGCCTCATCCCCTGACAAGCAGACTGACACTGCTCCCTCCATCACGAGCACTGATTACTTTCCCACCCTGCAGGACTTTTCAGCAAACTTGTTAAGCAGTTCCTACATCTGATTTTCTTCTAGTCCTCAAGGTGTTTGGTTTTTTTTCTTACCATGTTTACAATAAGAAACTGTTGTACTGCCTCTATTACACCCCTTTTCCCCCTGCCCCCTGCCAATTTCTTCTATGTTCTGAGGAACACAAAATACACACAGAAGTTGGAAATTTCATAAACCACGTCACTGATATTAAATCTAAATTTCTACCAGCAAAAAGGCTGTGTTTCCATAAGTGACACTACTGAAATGACAGTATGGAAATGGTACAAATAAACATCCGTTTCCTTCATCACAGCTTTGCATCCATCATTACACACTGCACTTTGCCTGCTGTTTGTCTTCCTTTTCAAACACTGACATCAGTAACATTGCAAATAATCCCACATACAGAAGAATAAAGAAGTGATTAGAAGAGGTACTAACCTTCACTGACAGGAGTGGCACAGCCTTCAAGGTTCAACATTATATCATCATCTTTGTCATCTGCACCAGCTTCCAGAAGCATCCAGCTCTCAACATGGTCACTTTCTGATATCAAGCTCTCCTCCTCTGAGCTATCATCTATGACCAAGATGTCTTGGATGGCATGAGGTGCCGCAGGGCTAACGGGGTAGAGCTTCCCACTGCTGCTTTTCCTTCGCCTTGAAACATCTGTGCTTGATCCAGCAGGATACAGGGTGTTACATCCAGTAGCTTCGGCATGATTTGGGGTGGAAGATCCTGGGTGGATACGTACTTTACCTTGAGCTAAAGACCTTGTTGACTTCTTTGCTTTGCTTTTGTATATGCTGTCTTCATCTGGTGTATCAGACAAGACAATGATCTCAGAGTCATCTAAAGTCTGAGTGCTGCAATCAATGAATTCAGTGATTTTCTTGTCTTCATACTGTTTTTCACTTAGAACTGAATTATGACTCCTGACTCCTGCAACATCACCTTCTTCATCCATTTCCAGCACGCTAATGACTTCTTCAAGATTTTGGGAATAGTGGATCTGGCTGTAGAGATGAAATTCCACCTCACTGTCAACACTCTGCTCACTGGATGACTCTTCGTGATAAAGTTCATCTTCATACACATCATTATCCTCAGTGTCTTCATAGCCAACAAACATTCTGAAAAGTGAATAGTCTGTAGCTACAAAAAAACGAAAGGTTGTATTAGAATGGTTGTGAAAGTGTCCCCAAAGCCATCATTCAAATGATACCTTTGGTCTTTCTGAAATTGCTAGGGTTCATTGCAGACCTTTGTGTATGGAAGATAAAACTGAACAGACTTAACAGCTCCAGGAATCAATGCTCAAATCCGTAATAGCACCATCTACTTAAGCGTGCGTCTCCGTTGATCTTAACTACTACTTTAACCTCCACAGCAGTTGTGCATAACGTGCTCTCAGCTTCCACAGCTCCCCTCCATTATGGTTCAAAACCAGGGTACCTGCGTGGATCAGGAGCCAAATGAGTGTCTGAATCTGAGTTCTGATAGTGCCAGCAAGTAGTGTTAATTCTGCATATTCTGCAACCTCTTTTACTCAGTAACATCTTATATACGTACCTGAAAGAGCAGGGAAGAAAGATTCAGGAATACTTGAGAGAAGTAACCTGGTGCCTATCTACACCTGAGCTGCAGAGCCACCTGGATTAGCACTTCAGAACGAAACCCTATGATGAGAAGTGCTAGGGCTTGATACAGAAGCACACAGATATGCTCTGCACAGACTCAGTGAAGGCAGTGTAAATAAAAGAATAGCAAAGCTGATGTTCAAACCTGCAGCCTCCATACAAAGTAGCCTGTCACACTGTCCCATCAGGACTTACGAACCAAGTTACAGTGCCATGAAAACACCACTATGGTTCTCTTAGACCCCAGCAAGATACGCCTGCAAACAGTATCTGCCCGGCTCAGCGATGACAGCTCTGTGCTGCTGTCAGCTAAGCAATAATTATCTACAACCTTAAACAGGCTTGTTAGTGGATCTAGGACTAAAGCCCCCATTTCCTTTCTCCTGTACTGAGGAATACTGTTTTTTATACAAGACCTGGCTGATGGGACAAAGGGCACCCTCAGCGAGTTTGCAGATGATGCAAATTTGAGGGTAGTGGTTGATCCAGCAGATAGTTGTGCTGCCATTCAGAGGTACCTCAGCAGGCTAGAGAAGCAGACACAGACTATCCTCGTGAAGGTCGAGAAAGGGGAATGCCAGGTCCTGTACCTGGGGAGGAGACAGGCTAGGGGCCACTGCTTGGGAAGCAGGTTTGCAAAAAAGGACCTGGGGATGGGACAAGCTGACCATAAACCAACCTGCTTCAGCGACAGAACGCCCCCTGTGCTCCTGCAGAACGCGGGCAGCAGGGCCAGGTTGTCCCTGCACAGCACCCGGGACCACGACAGGAGCAGTGTGCACAGCTCCAGGCCCTGCAGCACCACGGGAGCTGCGACACGGCAGAGCCAGTGTGGCAAAAGGCCACCAGAACGATGCAGGGATTGGAGCGCCTGTCCTACGATCACTCTTGAGGAGCCTGGGGGGATCTTATCAAGGCACATAAATACCTGGGGTGCAGGATGTACCACAGAGCCTGGCTCCTCCCAGCAGTGTCCAGCCACATGACGAGAGGCAACAGACAAAAATTAAAATACAGGGAATTCCCGTTAAACATAAGAATAAAAAATCTTTTACTCTGCTGCCCAGAAAGGCTATGGAGGCTCCACTTTTAAAGATGATCAAAACCCAGCTGGACATGGCCCTAAGAACTGCTCTAGATCACCCTGCTTTGAGTCAAGGGGCCTGGATGACATAATTGCCAGAGGTTCCTTCCAGCCTCAGCTGTCCTGTGATCCCAGTGCAGTGCTCAGCGTCTCTAGAGCTCATTCCCTGCTCTCCAGCAAGACAGAAAATCCAGAGACATTCTAAAATTACTTTGAGTTTGACACAGGAGTGTCACTCCCGTGACAAAGAGTTACTTTGACACAGGATACCTTACTTCATTATGTGACCACATCATGCGTGGAGGAGAGGAAAGGGAATACTTCCTCTGAGAAGTTTATCTTTGTGTCAGTGTTACAGGTACTACTGGGGAAGCCAACAAGCATTTGTAGACATGAACACCACGACTTGGAGTTCAGTTTCTGAACTGTGGAAGCAAGTTGCATGGTATTGTTAAAATTCATATACTGACACACAAGTACAAAAATTTAGATTTGGGAGCTTTGTACAGAAGTAATCTGTGTGGTAACAGCATTTAAAGAACATAAAGGCTTTAACTCTGACAGCTTTCTGTGTACACCCTGCCAGTCCTTCCCTGATCATGACAGACTTGACCTTGTTTGTATTCCTGTTGTAGTGGAAGTCAAACTAATGAGGAAAACACTTGTCCCACAAAAATAACCAAAGCAAAACCACACAAACCATGAGCACGGCAGCAGGAAAACGCAATGCTTTGCTTACTGACCATCCATCTGCTGGACTCTTTTCTGTTCAGGTTCCCAGATCTGCATACATCCTTCAGTCACACCTCACTCATTCCCAGCTGAGATATCATCCAAAGACCATCAGAACCCTACTCACCCCCACCCATGCTCAGCTCCACTGGCTCCTAATATGCTCTTGCTGGTTCTAACTAAAATACAGTCCTAAAACTTAACAAGTGGAGGTTATAAAATCTGTTTTAAAAGTTCTCCTGTCCACAGGACAACAACCTCCTGGAAACTTTAATGCTTGCCAACACGGAGCTCTGCTGAGCAGCACAATGTGTGGCAGCATGACCTGAGGATAACATGAATATGCCTGCATCTGCCAGTCTCTGCCTCTCTCATCCAGATTCTTAGGCAAATACAATACCTATTATGCCAAACAAAATATGAAAGAATGAGGTCAGAACTTGTTGGTAAGAGATAAAATAAACCTATTTTATACCAGTATTTAGTTTTAGATGCTGTAGGTAGGGGGGAAAAATAAAATGCAGGTCAGATGAATGGTTGTAGGCAGTAAAAAAAAAAAAAAGTTTTAGAGATATTAAAAGAGCCAGCTTAATTAAAGCACTCCTTCCATCCCATTCTGTCACCCACTGGACAGTTACATAAAATACATTCCTATGGCTGAAAACATGCAGCTCAACAAGGCTAATGGACCACGAGTGCCAAAGAGCACCCAAGGAGCTGACTCGGGGACACTTCACCGTGAGGACAGGAGTAAGAGACTGCATGGCACTACACTTACTTGGATCTGTACTCCCCAGAAGCTCAGGTCAAACAACAGCTCCTCCTCCTCTTAGGCCCACGCACAACTAGAACAATGAAGAGTTCTTCCTCTCACTCAGCTCTTCCTCAGGCCACTGAGGAACAAGAAACACCAAACATCAGCAGTCTGAAGACACCCAGTTCCATGGATCACCATCCTCAAACTCAGACAGCAGCTGTGCCCCACCTCTTCATCACAGAGTGAGACACCCATTTCATGTGTCTGGTGTCAAAGCAGACGGACACAGAGGGGGACCTCAACAAAGTTTTGCTGGCTTTTAGACTGTTAAAGTGAAGCAGTCTCTTACTGTGGCCATACTAACACTCAAACAGAGAAAGACCTCTCTGACTCCCAGTCTTCAGCAATTTAGATGGCCTCTCAGCAGTGAAAGCTTTAGACTATGGGCAACTGTTGCTTTTGCTACCGACTGGACTATGCCAAAAATACTCCCCATGCTTGGGTGTGAAAAACACATTAAAAACAACAGACCTGTGAAGACTGATTTGGTAGGTAACATAGGCTGCAGAAAGCACAGCACATCACTGATGCATCACTGTTTGGAATGGCTTTGGAATATCACAGTTGGGAACTCTGGCTTATAAAAAACTTAAATCCTAAGCCACGGGACAACTCTGTCCCTTCACCAAGAGGAATCCTATTTGTACCTGAAGCCAGAGCACAACCTTCCTTGAAAGTTCCGGGCTGCCTCTCTGGTAGGCCCTATGCAAAAGCAGTTCAGGCAAAGGGCTACCTGTGTTACAGCAAAATTCAAAAAAATCACAGCTATCCACATCTCTTTTAACAATTTCTGAACAAAACTCCAGATGGCTGTAGTGAGAAATGGCAGGAGATAATTTCCCCACATCATTTACACAGGCTGGCAAAACGTCTGCTCCATGAAGAGAGCCAGCACCCAGGGGTGGTGGTCACAGGGCTGGCAGCAGCAGGGGGAGGCTGGGTGGGAGGTGCTGATGGTGGCCACTGGCCGGGGTCAGGGGCACGAGCATACTGATCCAGCTCCCACAGCAGTTTTCAAGCTGTGTGCAGGCAGCTACCTCCTCACCCAAAATCTGAGAGTGCTCTGGACACTCAGGTGTGAGGCCAGCACAGAGGGGGCTTTGCAGAAGGGCCAGCAAGGTGCCCAGGCAGTCCTTCCTGTGCCAGTCCTGCCTCAGGAGCCTGGCCTCTCCTGCAGCTCCTCGCTGCCTCTGCTGAACTTCGTCACTCCTGCTGCTCCTGCTTTTTCAACTCCTGACATCTTTTGGAGCTCATACAGAAACATTCTCCTCTCTTCCTCTGAAATATGCCTTCTGCTTATTTTCAAATATTGAGATTTCTTAAAAAACTCTCAAACAAACAAAAAATGGAATAGCAAAAAATTTGAAAATATGACTTTTCAGACACATGTACTATTCCCACCATAAATTATCAGTAGATTCCAAAAATTTCTGTGTTTCGCTCTCTGCTTGATCTGGTTGACAGTAATGTCAAGTCTAACACTTTATGAGACAGACCACATGGAAAACACAACAACAAATGCATTCCATGCTGTCCTAGGGGGTAAAGATAAGACAGAACCTTATAATAAGACTCACTGTTACACTAAAATAACAGTGAGTTATTTAGAAACAGAAAGGCCTTCTGAAGAAATTGCAACAAATTCCTAAAACCACAGGTATCTCTCAGAGCAGAGGTTCAGATGTCAGCATGGTTGAAGGCATCAACAGACTTTACAGCTGCGTGCAGACAAGACTTTTCCTCAGATCTCTATGTACTCGTATTTGTGACATGGCTTGTACTTCAGGCTGTTGAGATACTGCATGGGTGCAAACAACACGAAATTGGTACAGAACTGGAGTGTTAAATGCAGTGAAATTAAATCTTTCCTTCTGGGTGCTGTCACTGCTTTTGTGCCCTTCATCAGAAGTAGCACAACACTATTTCCAGAGAGAAAAGCAATCCAAGTGACTGTTAGGAAGCGCAGCACTAAAATGAAAATCACATCTTTGTTCTTAGTGCCCTATAAAGGTACGTAGCTGCCAAACAGGAAAGTGTATTTTTTTAAGAAAAAGCCAAGAATATGTGTTTATTAACAGAAGTCAGTGTCAGGAGGGTTTCTTTTCTCCTCACCTGTACCAAGTCTCTGAGCCTAATGTACCACAGATGTTACTTTGGCTCCCAGGGATATCCAGCTGCACCCTCAGCACATGAGGAGAGCCAGTTTCTCCTTGGCACCCCAGGGGGCCAGGCAGGCATCACACAGCGGGGCAGAGCCGCCCCCGGTGACAGGCCCAGCAGCACCACGGGGACATCCTGGTCCCCAGGAGGCAAACCCTGACCTGTGTGTGCAGCACCTATCGCCTCAGGCTCCAGGAGCCAGGGAAGGCACACGGCAGCACAGAGCTGACCCAGGGGGAACCTCTGCTGTTTGGGACATGGGGCACCCGGGGTCACTCGCTCCCCCTGAGGATAACTTGGGTTGCTCAACGCTGAGATGTGAAACTCCTTCTTGGGTCAATTTGCCATGTGCCTGGGGAAAAGCTGCTGTTATGGCCTTCCTTTAAATACAGTGCAAATAAGGGTAATGGAGAGAGGAAAAGCTTGGGAAAAGAGGTGAATGTTTTTTCTAGCGGTAAGCTGATACCTTCAGGAGATCGCGGGAAGAATCCTTCCACACCCAAACCCTGGAAAATAACAAAACAGTCCAAGTTTACATCAAGCCTTTGGGAAGACCTTTTGTGCCGTAGCAGTTTTCAGCATTGTGTTTGACAGTAACTGCACAAGCATCCTCAAAGTGACCGGCTTGCTTTTCCTCCGAGCAAGGCTGAATCGGGCTGGTGACCCGGCACGGCTGCGGCAGCGTGACGGGAACACCGATCCTGAGGATCCGGGGCCGCAGGGGGAGAGGATGAGGAGCTGCTGTCGGGGCGCGGCACTGCTGGCCGCGCTGTGCGGGC
>NW_008622018.1:0-14527 GCF_000691845.1 Merops nubicus
AGCTTAGTGTCATCAGCGAACTTGCTGTAGCCACTGCATTTCATTCTGACAGCAAAGCACAGTTTTTACACTTCTCCTAAAAGCTGTCCATCCCTTGTACAGGGAAAAGTTTCTGACATTCACCTAAACCAGCTCTGCGTAAGCCTCAGTTTGTCATCTTACCCATCCATGATAATAGGATCCATGGTATATAGTATCCTCTATATACTCTGTGAGACATTGGAGAGAAAAAGAAGGCAGTAGGAGTTGGAAAGGCACAGCATATAGCAAAGACCTGTCAGAAGGAGGGAGTATGCAGTGAAGTACAAATAAAGCCAAAAAAGAGGATTCAGAACATGATTGCATAGCACTAGGCAAACGCAGGTTCAAACATAGCACACAAACACATACTGTTAACTCTACTAACACTAAATCACATAAAACCCACAGCTTAAGAAAAATGTACCTGCTTTACTCAACACTAGTATTTGCATGAATGGGCCCAGTGCTAAGTGCTATGCTCTACGATGCTCCTTTTGGCTTGCTTAGAATGCTTGACAGAAATAAAGTACGTGCTTCCTCTTCGGCAAAATATTCATTAAATTAGCCATATTTACATGCCTGTGACTAAATGTTATACCTGAATCACGTATATTTACCAAAGCTGCTTAGTTTTTTAAAGCTGCATTGAAAATAGTACATTTATAATACACTGACAGACTGGAGAGCTGGGCCAAGAGGAGCCAAATGAGGTTCAACAAGATTAAGTGCAGAATCCTGCACCTGGGAAGGACTAATAAAATGCACCAGTACAGGTTAGGAGGTGATCTGATAGAGAACAGCTCTGTGGAGAGGGACCTTGGAGTCCTAGTGGACAACAAGTTGTCCATGGGACAGCAGTGTGCCCTTGTGGCCAGGAAGGCCAATGGTATCCTGGGGTGCATTAAGAAAAGTGTGTCCAGCAGAACAAGGGAGGTCCTGCTCCCCCTCTACTCTGCTCCAGGTGAGGTCTCACCAGGGCATTGTGTCCAGTTCTGGGCCCCCCATTTCAGGAGGGACAGATCTACTCGTGAGAGTCCAGCGAAGGGCTACGAGGATGACTGGGGGACTGGAACACCTGCCCTATGAGGTGAGGCTGAGAGACCTGGGGCTTTTTAGTCTGGAGAAGAGAAGACTTAGGGAGCATCTAATTAATGTGCATAAATATATGCAGGCTGGGTGTCAGGAAGGAAGGGGCAATCTCTTCTCACTTATGCCCTGCAACAGGACACGGGGCAATGGTCACAAGCTGGAGCACAGGAAGTTCCACCTCAACATGAGTAAGAACTTCTTTACTGTAAGGGTTCCAGAGCACTGGAACCGGCTCCCCAGCGAGGTTGTGGAATCTCCTTCCGGGAGACTTTTAAGACCCGTCTGGATGGTCACATTCCTATGTGACCTGCCCTAAATTAGATGGTCCTGCTCTGTCAGGGTGGTTGGACTCAATCTCTGGAGGTCCCTTCCAACCCTTAAGATTCTGTGATTCTGTGAAAATCAATCACACTTAAACTACAGGCTAAATATACAGGCTATAGGTAGCTAGCAGCCCATAAAAATCGCTGCTTAGATAATTTTCAGTAAAGCGGAAGAAGCAATAGTATGAGTCTTAAATCATTTGTTTACCAGTCTTGAAAATTTTCTTTTCAGCCCTTTGTAAACTTAATAGGAAGTAAAAATAAAGCTCATCACACATCTGAATCAGGTCATTAATGCAATTTACACAATGACATACGGAAATAACTTTGGTAAAAGAACAGGTTAGAAGGCATTTGGAGAAGCTATGTATTTTCAACAGAAGACCAGCTCTTGCCATTCTTGCAATTTCAGAAACCTTAGCCACTTAACTTTGAAAACTCATGGTTCAGAGAGCACGCAGAGGCTAAAAAAAGAATGGGGTGGGTTCATTGGTTTGTTTCAGGGAGGAAGAAAAGCAGTGGCTCATAAGTCCTCAACAATTTATATTTCATTTTTTGGAAGATTGCTGGAAGAAACAGACTACAAATTCCAGAAGATAACAAAGAAGTGATATAGATTCAGCTAGAATAAACTATATACAACTTACCTCACTTCCTTCTCAGTATAAGAGCTGTTTTAATAAGGCTTTAGTACTTCCACATGTCACAGGTGAACTAAGGAACCAAGGACAACTAAAACTATCGTTGAATACAGAGTATAGCTGTTTAAAATAACAGTAGCTATAAGTTCATAATCAACACTGGATGAATGAATTAACTGAGACTTTGCAAGCATCTGTTTTGGGCATCATTCCACCTCTTAGTGAGTGAGACTTGGATGAAAAATGAAGACCACATTTACCAAATACACTAAACAAGTAACCAGAAGGAACAACAAAGGCAGTGCAAGCCTGGAATTCAAAATTGCCCCGATAAATTTAGAGATTGTAAAAGGAACGTGTTAAAAAGTAAATACATTTTTGCATATGGAGCATGTAAGCTGAAGAGCACTGGCTGTGGAATGACAAGCTGGTCAGCATTACCGTAAGAAGGTATAGGGAAAATTAATTTTAGTTTAATTGGAATTCCCTAGGGTTGTGAATCTGCTGGAGAAGATCTAGAGCAGAGCAAAAGCCTGACAACATTTCAGTCTGAGGTAGACACTGTTACACATCCAGTAATAAAAATATACCTGCACTATATTCTGAACGGTACACACCAATGTAAAAATTAACTCCATTTATGTCTTATCTTTTCTAAGAACTCCTTATCATCTTAATAATCTAGTGGATTTCCAGCCTCTACAAGCTTAAGAGAATATGGATTCTTCTTTGTGTCCACTGTCTATAAGACAAGAGTTACATGCTCTAATTACAACGATACTTAGATAAGGCATCAAGGAAACTTTTAAGAATATTTAAATAATGAAAAACAAAACCCAAAGTGGTCATGCAGCCTCCTCTATCTCTAGAGCTTTTTAAGAACAGACTATATGAGCATTTGTCAGGGACAATACAGCCAATTCTGCAATTGGATTGTTCAAATGACCCTCTCAGTATTGCTTTTGACTTTCCTCTCTATGACATGTTTCAAACATTGTAGCTACAATGAGAGATGTATTTCAGGCACTGACAAATTTATGAAAAACATAAAAGACCAAAAAGACTCAGGAATCCCACCATGTTCCAAGTTAACGAATGAATTCAAACACCGTCTGATTTAACTGATAAGACCAAGTTAAAGTTCAAACTAACTTAGAACACGTATTTAAACTGAATTGAAAAATAATTGAAAGTTGATTCTCTTACAATTTTCTAATATCATGAAAAAACAAACAGAACAGATTTACCTACAATAACATTTTTCCCATATACTAAAAATAGTTAAGAAAGAAACTATGAGAGAGGAAATAGCAGGAAGCTTATCAAAGGAATAAACAGAATTAGAGGTGGTGTTAATAGTAACAAATACATGTAAGTTTCTGCATTTGAAATAGCTGCATGTAAAAAATTAATATTAAAATGGTACTAGATATAAACAATTAGGAGAGATAAAAGGATTTTCCTCAATGATAAGCCAAACAACAGAAATTACACTCATTACCACGAAGTAAAACAGAATTTTATGCAAAGTTAACACAAACCCATTTTCCAATACAGAACATTAACTTAATGAAAGAGCAACATGGAAATTCATTTGCTTCCAAACTAATGTCAAGTTATTATATTTAAATGCAGCACATATGGATTTCTTTGAACAATAGTAATAACACTAATACAATGTTTGATTGTCTAGACTGGCAATAATGTGAAGCCCATAACCTCAGCTTAAAGAAGTATACTGCTTTTTGTGAGAATGTTACTGAAAGCTCACCTATACAGTTACAAATGGGTCTTTGTTCTTCACATCTGTGTTGCAGAGAAGTAGTAAAGGCTGTGAGAATACTCCTTTCGTAATGGGGAGAAGCAATGTTAGGACTGCATTGCCACATGGTGCTGCCCCTTCACACATCCCAAACTACTAGTTAAAAGACTCACAGTCAAGATGTCAAACTCGCATGCTAAGTTTTATCCTCCAAAAAAGATGTTCCTGAAAATATCACGTCAAGGCAAATAGTCTACTTAAGAGTAGAATTTAAAAAAAGATTCCTCTTTGAGAAAACAAGCAGAAAAAATAAATCTCTTACAATTAAAACCATAACATATTAGTTATTAAAATATTTGTCAACAAATACTGAGTGTAATCACATGTTAAGTACACTTTTTGAACATTCACACTTCCTGTACATTCAAAACAAGCTTTTAAACAATGATTAGAGTATTCTTAATGTGACTCATTAGAAATAACATGGAAGACATCTTCACTCTAAAATGAAGATTTAGAGACATAAAGAGAAAGTCTTCCTAATTAAAGAACACATCAAAACCACAAAGTAATACAGTATTACACTGGGTAACCTCATTGTTAAAAATTGAAAGCCTAGTAACACTAATCCTTTTAAAATATATGTGATCTCTACCAAGAGTAACAATTAACTAATGAACTACATTCCTCAATTACTGGTATTTTTTGGCAAATTGTATGCGAAAAATCCAAGTATCAGAGACTAATTGTGATGTGCAATCAGTGCTGGTCTGCAATTCTGATTGCAGTCTTGGAGAGAGGAACAAATAACTGCAAAGGGTACGAAAACACAATGATCTGTAGGAAAGATGTGATCAATACAACTGAAGCACAATGATCAAAATGTTTAGACTAGTAACAAACTCCCTTTTACTAAAAACAAAGGATTTCAGCTCTGAACCAGCTCCACTTGCACATAGCAAACATACCTCCTCTAAGTGGATGTATGCAAGGACAAGGCACTTTGACCACAAAGAACCTAGAAAATTTTTTCTGCAAATCCGGGAACACATTCTTGTTTATTATGTTTGATAGCCTGACACATTCAAGTAACCTTAACTAAATTTTAGTTCAGATTATTCCATTGGCTTTCAGTCATCACTACTTACTTGACAGCCTGGCAACCCCGTATCTCTACCATACAGTGGAAACGGACCTCTGTCTGAGGTTTTCCCTAAAAGAGAAGGACATTTGAAATTAGGTTCTTTGTAAAATGTACTAGGTATCTGCATCAGTTGTCCTTATATGTAAAATTCAGAAAACCTGTTAGCATCAAAGCAAATTTACTAAAATTAGGTTGGACAAATAAAAGTAGACTTTTGTACTTCTGCGTTTAACACACTCAGACAGTCCTATTCAAATAGGTGACATACTTACCTAGCTCCACTTTTTAAGCAACTGATCAGCAAAAAAAGTACTGCAACTTTTTTTTATTGCTATTAAAAAAAAAAAATCTCTATCAGTAATTTTAAATAAAAAAGGCAAAGTTCCAGCTTGACTTCCATTATCAATAAGCAAAGGTAGAGCCAACCTTAGACATTTCTCCTTCCAATGTGAAACTAACACATAGCTGGGAAAAGTGAACAAAAACTTGAATTCAGAACAACAAGAAAACCTACACCAAACTTAAACCATGGCCGAACCATTCAGCTCTTGACAGTCATACCTTAAATCCTCAAAAATCCTTTTGTTTAATGTATGTTCCAGTTGGGTACAAAACTTATACAAGCAATACAACTGGTCAAGACAGCAAAATAGACTTCTGCCATGCATGCAATATTTGCCTGTAGATAGCACATTCTGAATACATTCAGTGCTTTGCACACAGTGGCCGCCCTCTGGTGTTGCTAATGTTGCAAAATATTAGCAATAGATTTGTCAATTCTAGTGGAAACTAGTGCTGTATATATTGCTTACACAACTAAACTGGCATGTTTGTGTATTAAAACTCAGTGTGAAAGATCTCCAGTAGGGCTCAGAATTTTATGAATCAACATTTTCTAAAAAATCTCAAACAGAATTCTCTGCTGAACAATGTCAAGAATCAGACAGTCATCAGGTACGTGTGTAAAAGAAAATACCAATTATGTCTGCCCTAATTATGACACAGTTACAACTAAGGAACACCCTGTAATATCACTCAGTCTTAGCCAAAGGTAGGCATTAACAAGTCATGATACCCATCTACTAGAAAATGTCACCTTACTCAACTAGGTATTCTCTTCTCTAAGCAAAGCATGTGTCATCCAGTAATCAAAATAAGAAAAAGCAGACTTTCTTACACATCCCCATTTCAGTCATAAATAGCTCCATGTTATTGCAATTGCATTTCTGGAACAGGACTTCCTTTACTTTTTCTGATTTTCTCTCTTATCACCAAAAATCCCTAAATGTAATTTGGTAAGAGGAAAAACTAGAGTGTGCTTATTGTGCATTTAAAAAGTGTGTCTTGTGTAAGCACAGAGGAAGTGGAAGTTTGAACAACATCTCTGCAAGATTATAATTTTGATAGGTACAGGTAGTCTGGTCAACAATATTTTGATTGAAAAATGGCAGCTCTGCTGCAACAAAGGGAGGAAAAATGTTAACATCTTCCTGCTGAAGCAATTTGCCTCTAACAACTATTGGGCACCAAGCAAATAAAGTACCTAGCATGCAAAAATATGTGAAGTAGGATGAATCATGCTGTTCATATTAAACCAGAGTCAGCATTTTCTTTCCAGAAAATGAGACTCTTACAGTACATGATAAACGACTTTGACTGAAGCATGCAGTATTCCAGGCAGGCTTTAAAACAAATATTTGTACAAGAGTCAATTACAGAGGCTAGAAAAATTTGATTTAAAATTATGGTTTATGTAGCAAGCAAGAAATTGTTAGCTAGGAACACATAAAATCATGTTATTTAAATGTTATCCCTTAAAAAGTTTGGCAGGTTCATACTAACGGAAAAAAGTTGACTAGAAAAGCCCAATCTATACTAAATTTGGTTAAAGAAATGATCAAGAAAATGCAAGGCTGCCTAATATTGCACTGTCTAAATACTTATCATGAATTAGAGCTGGAGAAGATGAACATTCAATCTATGTTCAAACAGCTAAGCTTTTCAACGAAGGGTTTGGAAAGCACCTAGGATTAAGCGCAAGATGATGCCTTTGGTAGATAGAACCTCCCAAACACATTCCCAGTGAAAGCACTTTGATAAAACGCTCAGAGCTACAATGGCTCACAAGGTTAAGTGTACCTATTTGTAAACTACAGTCCCATCAGACCTGAGAGGGGCTTCCCCCACAAGGCTATATTGTGAATCCTCAGCTCCTTGATCACCTTCATCGTGTACCTCCTAACTCACAATGTTTCAAAAGCCATGTGCTGTCATTTTAGAAGTGAAATCTATGCCTTGCTTACCAAGTGACATCACGGTCAACTTTTCTCCAGGTTACATATTGGTGGCTCTGTATTCCTGAGTTTTGTCTTCCAACCAGATTTGCACTAAAGCACTTAAAAATAATAGAGTTGGTTCTATATGGAAATCTTAAATCTGCACAGATGTACTCAAAAGGCATTTGAATCTTTTAATAACTTGGAATTAATTTGATAGGGTTTTTTTAGTGAGCTTCATGTATATTCATCAACAAAAACTTCAATGACCTCATCGCTACCTAACTGGCTTGAGGCCCAAGGACTACAGAGAAAACCCAATCAAGAAAATCCCACTAAACACTTTGAACCACAAGGATTTCCTAAGTTAATAAACTTAAAACCTTCACCCATTCTGTACCAATTCAAACATTCACAGGCATTTAGTAAATAATTATTTTTCTCTTCCAATCCCTTGGCTAAATGTGGTATGTTCAGAACTTAATTTAGCTGTTGAATACCACACAAGGATTGTATTCCATAATAAATCTATCTGTATAACAGCTGTGCAGCCTAAATACTCCTAACACAGAATGAACTGAAACAGCAAGATGCAAAGTGATAGTGGGCTGAAAACAGCCCACTATGATGAAAACATCAACTCAGTTGAGGACTACTTTAGTGAATGTGCTATAAATGCCTGACAGCAGTAAAGCAGCCTTTTCCCATTGCTTCTAGGTAATGCTTAGTTTACGAAAGGATGACAGAACATAACGCTGCAAAAAATTACTTCAATTCCCATAAGATTAACCCTTTGCAAGACTAAAGAACCTTTTGTGCATTGCTAAGAACTTGGCTGACAATATGGAAAGTACAAGCATTTTTATAACGAAGCAATGTTTACTATCCAGTATGAATACCACAGTGACCACAGCTGGCAGCTGCTCTGTTTGTCAGATGAAGTATGTCTGTCCTGATTGTACAGAGGATCATCTTTCAGTGATTCTTGAAGCATGCTTTTACAGTTCCTAATCATGATTTCATCACTGGTAACAATATTAATCAGTGACAACACATAGGTACCGAAAAGTCAGTTTATGACAAAATGGTATCGATACCTTTGAGGATTTTTTTTTTAAAGTTATTAAATTGATGTTGGTAGATTTGGCTAAAAATAAATTTTTATACTGCTTTCTCCTCTTCCACATCCTGTAACAAAGTATCCAGCAACAACCTACATGTCTTTGTTACCCACAGAATACATTCAAATATTTTTTTTCATACGTAGATAAAATATAACAAGGAACAAGCTTCAGAAGCTATACTGGCATGTGCCTAGATTATGCAAGAAAAATATTCAAAGTAAACATTTATCCACAACTCTTCATATCGCTTTCTAAACTTGTCACAAAGTAGAAATAAAGGCTGAAAAGTTTATAGAATAGCTTCCTTGCTGCCTCCAGCCTAGCTGCTTTTTTTTTTATTTAATTTTGTTAGTGTTAAAAATTCTTGTTCATCAGTTATTCAGCATAGTGAAAAAAAAAATTACATTTCATTAAAACACAAAACCTGGCCTGCTCCTAGGATCTGGTGTGCTGCTGCTTTCTTAAAAGAAAGACTGACACATGCAGCCATAAAACTTTACCACATACCTAGACAATTCCCACAGCACTAGAGGAATCATTCTTCCTCTTCTACTGTTATTACATAAGCCAACTCATCAATAGAGGCTGTCACAGTTTTAACATGTCTTACACCTACAACTTTATCTCTAGTGTTTTTTCAAGGTACACAATATACACATGTACATGTTGTGAATACATACTAAAATATTGCACACATTTTTCTTTTTAATATTTGGGACCAAAATTCATGGCAATGAAACAGAGATCTGAAGCAACAAGATTTGAAGAAAGTGCTTAAAACAAACGACCTCCTATTCTCTCCACAACAATTTAAGTATTATTGGCTAACGTGTGCCAAGCACGCTGCTGGCTACACTGAGTATGTTTAACAAGCCAGTGCCAACAAGTGCAGCTGCTGGACTTGCAGCATCCTCCTCCTGTTCATCCCAAGCCAAATTACTCACACAGCTATGAACAATGAAGCAGAAACACAGGAAAATGCCAAGTGCAAGTGAGATCAGTGATAAACTACAGGATCCCTACAGAGGTCAGTGATTAGCAGGTCCCCAGTTGTAATCGCTTTTCTAACCTAGCCTTTATCTCATCATATGCTCCATCTTAGTTCAGTCTTCTTCTGACTGCAAGCAGCTTCCCAATCAATAACCCTCAAAGTCTTGCAAAGTCATCTACACCGTCTTACCTTTTAGTAAAGCAGTTAAACCCACATACTGTGAGTTCTCTACAAACTCCTAACGTCAATTTTGAGCCTTAAGATTAATAAATAATTAATATGTAACAAAATCATGTTACTGGAAAATGTTGTAATGAAGTAACAGAAGAAAAAACACAACATTAACCAGGAATGCTATGCCCAAGTAACAATCACCTATACAGGTAATCATAAGTATGTTGGCCTATGTGTTCTTGAAGAATGGATAAGGAAATAGTATGTACAGACTGTGACTAATGGTAAAAAATAGACTGAGACTTTTTTTGATCCTATACTATAACATCTTCTAAAACAAATTTTCCCAGAGAGAAGAAAAGATTTAGCAAAACTTGATTTAAATACTATGTATTTGTCCATTGCTCGTTTCCTTGGCCAGAAATTTGAAAGGCCACAATCCTACAGAATAACTCTAATACTCAGCAAGAAATAAATGATTATGAAAGCAATTTATTTAACAGTCTGGTGTCAGGTCTGCCAGAAATCTCCTGAATTCTCCATGCCATAAATTCTCATTTGTAAGATAGCATTCTGCTACCCAGTCATATTACTTGTCTTATTTGGAGCAAAAACTGTTTTTCATAGCTAAATGATCCAAAATGCAAAAATTCTAAAGCTGGAATTACCTGGAATCAACTTCCTATTAATACTGTTGCAACTTAGGAACAGCGCTTCGGAGAACAAATACTAAATTATTGCTTTTGTTGACGTGTGAACAGGATCATCTGGATAAAACACTTCCCTCCAACCCATGCTTTCAAAAGAGTAGAAAAATTCAGTTTTTATACTTGCAGTTGTGCGGGCATTTACAGGTATCTCTCACTGTAAGAATTCTACTGATTGAACTAAGCAGGCAATAAATCTCAAAATACATTTATTAAGATGTTAAACAGAAGTCAAGGGATTTCTCACAATTTCTTTAATGCAATATTTTTAAAAAGAAATAATGTCGATGTGTGAAGTGGTATTAAAGAACTTGCTTTCCAAAGACATGGTTTTGACACTTTCATCCCATTGATTTGTAAGTACTTCTAAGTAAAGATGGAATAGTTTGGCAGTTTGCAGAGCCCTGCACAGATCTGGTGCTATAAAAACAATTTATGAATGCTCTTATGTACTTCAAATTTACAGGCAGTAAGGGTGGACTAAATTCCACATTATATTTGGATTGACCCTATGAACTTGTAATTTATATACTCATGCCAGAGAACACTTCTGTCCTATCAGTGGCTGATGCGTGAAGGCTCCTTCCTCAGTACCATTCGTGTCCCTTCACTTACCAGGCTTATACTGTGCAATGTAACAAAACACATGTTTGCAAAGCTAAAAGGGACTGGCAGGAAGATGCATATCAGTAACTGAAGGCAAAGTGGAAAAAAAGGGAGCACAAACCCCTGAAATGAAGAAAGAATTTTCTTCTCCTACTCCTCTGAGCATATGTGGGCAAGCATCTGCAAATTGAACAATTCTTTAATAGATGTTTAGTGTATTTAGTTTCAATTCTCCACTGCTATGTCTCCCCCTTAGCTAACCTTACCATAAATAATGTTACCACTCTATTAACCCATTAATGTGTTCCATGCACAGACAGAACATCCAGTGGCAGAAACACACTAAAAATCACTACACTAGAAACCTACTAAAAATGAGGGCAAAAATTTACAATATCCAGAAGACAGTAACCCACTTGAGTATGTATATGAATACACACACATTCTACACTAGTGACTAGAAAGCATTGATGGGCATTTACTCACCTCACCTATCCATTTCATGTATTTCTAGACCATCCAAGTGTCTTCATCTTGTCTATTAAAATGTTTCTCCCTTTTTCATCTTCTTCATCTCATCCCCAAGGGATTTAGTTAAAATCTTCAAGCCACTAACAAAGTTGCTCATTGCAACTAACTTGAAAAGCAAGTTGTTCTTGCTCTCCTGGTGCAGAATTTGTCACAGATCTAAGGACAAAAATTACTCAGCTTCTATCAGTGACTTTGAACATTAAGCACATTCTTAAGTCTAAAGTCAAGAGGATTTTCTAATTGAAAATGAATAGAGAAGCCACACTTTACAACCAAATGCTACACCTGCTTCCAATTAAAAGATTATTTTGGTGACACTACAAATTGCTAAATTACTTTATCTATATACACACATAAAAATTCAGAAATAGTTACTTCTGTAGATATCTGCAGCTCCTCTCATCATCCAGGATCTATTAATTCTCATTAAACTCGAAAAACTATCTTTCCAAAAGAGAACGATTCCCCCCTCATCCATCCTCTAAACAAACACAGGTTCAAACACAGCAAGAATTTATAACCAACTTCCATAAGGCAACTGGCAAACATATACAATAATTTTCTCTTGTACAAAAGTTTTTATTTGGATGACTTGAATAATTTTTTCTAGCTTCACCCTTCACAGCAAATACAGCCATCCCAATTGCACAGAGATAGAAGTTTGTAAATCAGGAATTCCTGAACTGTGGTTTCCAGACTAGTGCTACTTGCTAGACTACAAAACAAACAAACAAAAAACCCAAACAAAACCAAAACAAAAAAAAAAAAAACACACCCAAAACAAAGAAAACCAAACCCCAAGCACCCATTAGATGCTAAAACAGATTTCAGAAGAAAACAAAACAACATGTAAAGTGTTTTCCCAGTATTACTGCTTAAAAAAAACAACTTCTGCAAGCACCACAAAGTAACTAAAGTAACATCAAGACAGTGCCCAAATGGAGCCATCTTCTGTTACGGGCTGAAAACTAACTATTCACAGGCAATGTATGCAAGTCCATGAGAAAAAAAAAAAACAGGATATACAAAAACACCATAAGGAACAGATACATAGTCTAAATTCACCTAAAGCACCTAAAATACTAAGAGCTTAAGATAGGTGCTCTTATTCCAGAACAAATCCAGTACTTAAAGTAAAATCCAGCAAGGGATTTTAGACTGTCTAGAAATTGAAAGCAATCTCACCAAGCCCTGAAACATTAAAGATAACTGCACAAGAGAACACCACTATGTTGGAGAAAGGCGATCTGGCATTGAAGCTACATAGAAAAGGAACTTTTAACTACCTACTAAAAAACACACAAAAATATATAACTCTCTAAACCATCCCCTTATCTGTAGGCACCTCATGTCTCCATATATTTATGAAAATATTGATACCTTACTGCCAAGGCACCTGAAGGGTGAATACTGTATTTTTTTAAGTCATATCAAAAATACCTAACACAAACCCCAAAAAACAGTTGCATAGGAAAACGCGTCTGTTGTTTATTTTGGGAGGTGAGTCAAGTGGCAAAGTTGACAGAGAAATTAAAAAAAAAAAAGGTCTTCAGAGGATGTTCTAACAGTTGTGCGAACATGACTGAAGAAACATCATATCACAGGTTTAGACAGTCAAGGTGAATGTAAGTCTTGGCTTGAAAGACACCAAGGAACATGGTATGCTAGTCGATGAACTAAAGAATAAAACTTTATATATAAATAAATACTAACTCTCTGCTTGGCCACACATGCTTTCCAGAGGTATCACCATGCTGCTTTAAATGGCCTAAAGCAGATAAGGAAAAGATTTTTCCTCAGCATGCTAAGAACAAATGGAATACTCATGGTAATATTGGTATTTATTTTCTAGAAATTATAAAGTGCATAAGAATGATATAATATTTATTTCAAAAGCAAGGAAGAGGTAAAAGCAAATGCTAAGATTCTGTGCTTTTATATCCATAGAGCTAGATAAGCTGACTCCAAAAGACTTAAAATAAATTTTAAAATATACATATATAAACAAAGAAGTTCTCTCAAATACCAATATTGGTTTTTACCTAGCCTTAGAATACTCAGAAAGTAAAAGATCTCTGAAAGAAAGTTCATTCTGAACAATATTTGAAATAATAAAACAGGCTTACCCAAGTAGTTTATTCCTCTGATAGCAAGACACAAATAATGAAATCACCAAAATGGAATTTTATTAATAAAGGATTAGGTAGGTTAATGATAATGTTAGTCAACCTGAATTTGTGGCTTTTTACACCATAAGATTAGCAGAGTATGTTATCAGTGTAGCTGATCTTTTAAGGTATGTGCCTTGGTATCAGAAAATATTTTGACCAAAAAAAAGGATGACTTCTAAAAGAACAATTTAAAGAAATAATATAATTACTCTTTTTAAATAATAATGCATTAAAGGAGTAAAAGCCAGGCACCACACGATGTTTTAAAATGCAACTGTAAACAGAATCATCACTGAATATTTTACAGTGACATCACGACTTGAACGTTGCCCCTAGATTTAGTAGGGGTTTTTTGTTTGTGGTTTTTGTTTGGTTGGGGTTTTTTTTGTGTGGTTGTTTGTTTTTGTTTGTGTGGTGTTTTTTTTGTTTGTTTGTTTGTTTGTTTTTAACTCATCAGCTTGACAATCTGAATGTATTACTGGAATTTAAGAGCTTCTTGGCAGATTGAAACAACTGAAGACAGGTCACTGATCTAGGGCGCTCTGAACTGCATGTAAGGAAGCAAGCTGCCTTTTTATTCAGCCAAGTGCAAAAAGATGCCTGCAGGATTGAGACATGGCCCTTCAGCCTCCTGTTCTTTAACCAGATTTATCCTGGGGAGGAGGGTGACAGTTAGGAAAACTTGTTGTGGTCCACTCTTATCTTAACCTTTCCTGTTGCCCAGCCTCAGCAGCTCCGCAAAAGGCACTCTGGCCACCGCAAATCCCGCAGGGAACCTCATATCCCTAGGCAGCAACAGGAAAGCTGAAATGTCTACTGTGGGGTCAGGAACATGGTTATGGTACCTGGAAGTGCTGCAAGTGAAGGTCTTCCTTCTAAGCCTAAATTGTATTAAAGAAAGAAAGGAAAAATCATCTGGAGTTTGTATCTTTTTATCTATTTTACGTGCTTGTACTTCAATTCCCTA
>NW_008622018.1:14558-23405 GCF_000691845.1 Merops nubicus
TACACTAAAGAATGGGAACTGTGGAGACTGGGTATTATTATAGAAGCCTTTTTTATACAAACTAGGATTATTTTCAAAGATGCTTTCCCATTTCATATTTAACTCTTACCTTTGCTGTAAGCTCTCAACTATGCATTTCTCCTTGATACTAAACAGTCACAAACACTTATAAAAAAAGACTTTTCTTGATCCTGCTCTCTTGAGTACTCATATATAAGTCTCAGCATCTCAAGCATCTGTTTTACTTCTCATGCAGTGGCTTTTCAACCTAAATTTACGTTTTTATCAATCTCCCCACACCTACAGTTTTGTCATTACTAACTAGACAGAGTATATGGAACCTGTCATCCTTAATGTCTTTATTAGTAGCCTGAAGACAGAGCACACCCTAAAAAAGTTTGCAAAAGACCCCAAGTTGGGAGATCTAGTTAGTACATTTGGTGACAGGACCATCATTCAGAGGAACGCTAGAGAAGTAGGTCAACAGGAACCTCATAAAATTCAACCATAACAAATGTGAAGTCCTGCACCTGGGACAGACTTGCAATTGTGCAGGCTGGGGACCAAGTTTGCTGAGAAGTACTGGGGGTCTTGAGAAGCTGCATGTGAGACAGCAGGCAGAAGGACATGATTACTCACCTCCACTCGGCATGTTACACTCCAGCTAAAATATCACAGCCAATTTTGGATCCTCCAACTAGAAACAAATCAAAACAAACAAACAAAAAACCACCACCACCAAAACACAGAATAACCACCCCATCAACAAACAAAAAATAACAAACCAATACTAAGCTTGAGTTAAGCTAGAGAGCAGTACAGTCATCAGGGAGATTCCCACTGCTTTCACTGGACATTGAAGGAGGCCTCACAATGGTGCATCCCTTCTTTTGATTAGTCTCACATCCACTCCAGAATTCCAGATTCTGAAATCCTGAAACTGGCAATTTTCCTTCTAACTTTCTATGACTTAATTCAAATCCCTTCTGCTCCTCCAGTTTCTTTTCTTAGCTTCCCTTTTTTTTTTTTTTTTTTTTTTTTTGTTTGTTTTGTTTCGTTTCCTACAGCAGGGTGACAACTCAATGTATCTATTCGTGTTGGTTACCCTTGACCTCTTACACACAGATACCATACTTAATTTTCCACACAACATCAAAATTTAAGTGAAACAAACCAATTTAGGCTTTCCAATTCAGCGGAATTAACTCCCTTAATTAATTATTCTTTACATACTGGCTCACTCTGCAAAGATGCTCACACATTAAAAACAATCCACACCGTATTTATTCCATCTTTCCTTCTCTGCCCGTGACAGTACTCTCTTGGGTTCCTGGTCTCCACAGCAAGTTTTACTACTTTTGCTATGCTGTACAAAACAGTAAATGATACAGAACGATGACAAAAACTTATGATTTGAGCAAATCATTTGAAGAAAGGCAATAAAATGTAAGATTAAGACTGCTTTTGAAACGTCTGAACCTCTCCATTTTTATATTAGTATCTGCACAGTGAAGTAAAACATGGAATCATTGTGGATTTCCATGGTACAGTTGTATCGTAAAACTCTCACATTTCTATGTTACTTTAATTCACATCTATATTCTAACAGAAAAGAAAAGTAGTACGGAGGTGATTTTAATTGGTGCACTTCTACTTTTAGTGTTATCTTTACAAAGTTTATTTTAAGAACTGCTTTGGAAGCAACTGATGTTTTATGCAGTGAACTGCTATTTTCCCAGATGAATAGAATATCCATTCTTTGGCTCACAGTTTCCATGACACTAAAAACAAAACATTCATCGGCACCAACTCCGTGTTTGATGGTAAATGCAGCTGCAGCTCACAACAGCTCGCAGTGTACCTCGGGCTGCTTCAACTGAACAGAGGCACTGTATGTCCCCAATGCAATTTCATTGTTTTACAGACAAGCCCTTTCTTGCCAAACTCAAACATTTCAAACCCTGCTGGTAGTCTGTCTTGAAATGAAAAGATATTCGATTGCACAAGTAAGGAGACTAATGTGAAAATCTTCCAAGTTCCTGAACAAAGTACCTAACCAGAATCAAGACTTCAGTAATGGCAGCATTTGCCCTCACAGTTATGAAGAAATTTTTGGCCAAAGAATTTAGAACCTTGCTCCCTGTTACAATTCCAACTCACTTCAAGTGAGCTGTTGAAGAAAAATATTATGAAGGCCATTTCAAAACTGTTAAATGGAGAAAGTCATATGGCAGTTCAGAGACAAGGAACAGCATTCAGCTTTCACTGCTGCTTCTCTCCCCAAAAGAAGCATTAAAGCACACACCTCTCTTTAGAATGAAAGATTCAATGAGAGACAGTCTTCTGCTTTAGGGGAAGACACAAGACTCCTATTAAATCATAATTTTATCCCATACGAGCTAGTTTGTCACTTGCCTGATATTCAGTTTAAGTACATGGTCACCCACCTTTTCATATTGGTCAACCCACCACTGTTACACACAACTTGATTTAATCACATTAGTCTGATACTAAAAGCCATGTTGAAAACAGGACCTAAATAATATTCCATATTCATTAGAAGCATTTTTAGGCATCAACTCACTAAAGCAAAAAGGCACATATGCACCTACAAGTATACAAAGGAACTAAATTTAGCAGTGATTGCTCATAATTTAAACTATACACTTAAGAAAATGAATATCAGTGGATTGCAGACTGATTACAGAGAAATCTGAAAAATAAAGATGCACCATCCCAGTTTGTCTACTTTTAGTGTAGTTTTTAAGAAATGCAGTCAAAATCCCTGAAAATATTGAAAATGTAACACGTCAATAATAACCAATTTGCAACTTAAGGGAAGTGGGATTTTAAGCTAGTAACTAATTTCTATATATTATACAGACTGAAATCCATTTCTGGTTTTGCCATAAAACATGGTAATAATACACTCTCTCCAAGTGAAGAAATAAAATCCTGGCTCACAGCATGCATGTGTTTAAGGACAAGAAAGGAAGCAAAAATCCACAGTTAAGTCCTGAAATACTATGAAAATAACTTTCCAAGAAGAGATTGAAATGGAAGGGAGTTGGTGGCACATTTTCAGCTCTCTCACGGTGCTCCTCTTACTCTGTAGCTGTTGCAGCCCCTCCTGCCTCTGCTGTAGCCAAGTACTGCACTGCTCCCCACTCTGCCCAGCTGCTGCTGTGGTGAGAGCTCCCCCTCCTGTTTTAATGTACTCTGATCACACTGAAGATAGAACTACACCCATGTGTACAGCACTCAAAACGTATACCTATGGCATTTTAAGAAATGTCTATAACATTACATAAATAGAAGGAAATAAAGCCTAAAGGCTTTTCCCTGTACCATCATGGAACAAGAGTCCCCTCTTCCAACCAAGTTCCTTTAAAACACAGCTCAGTGAAGAAAAACATTAATCCAAAGGCTGCAGCAAAATTTGTTAATAAATCATTAGTAATACAAAAATAAAAAAAAAATCATTGCTCTTTGTACCCAAACCACTGACTTCAACTTGAGATTCAGCAGACCCTTCAGGATCAAAGAGTGTTACAGCAACTTACTGTCAGAGGCCAGTGGAATTTGCTTTCAAGCATTACTCTTAATAAATTTCTATTGAGGCCTTTCTACTGACAACCTACTGGACTTTTATAACATCTTTACACTAAGCCATTAACAAGACTGGATCATCGGTGTACTCCCCACAGGCCCACTACAGATTACAAGATCAGAAAAAAGCCAAGCCAGCTTTTGTAGCTTCTCCAGGAGCTGAATAAAAACACAGACACACAAGAAGCTTTCTTATTGTCCACACAGCACTTAAAACATTCACAGAATACTATTAACTGGAGTGTAATCTATGCTGCAGGTAGTTATCACTGTAACTGAGGAAGACCACTAATACTATTTGGTAAATACAGTCCTGCAGAAGTTCTTTGGTGAGTCAGTAAGTGTTGATATAGGACACAAATGCTTTCCTCAAAATTTTTATTTTTATTAAGTGTTTGCTGAAGAAAAAAAAAGGAGACAAGAAGTCCAGAAGCTGATAGAAGCAGTCAACTCACCTTATAGTTCCTGGAAAGAATTTTCTTATCTACAGATTTAAATTCTTTGAGTTTATTGCAGCACTGGTGCACATTTCCCTATCCTAGTGTTTCTCAAACAGTGGATGATAAATTAGAGAGATTCACCAGCTGACTGGCATGTTAGATATGAAGTTGTTTTTCCTCTACTTTAAATACAAAGCAAGTTTCATTAAAAACATTAAAGATATATAATGTGTTTTCCTGAGACTGTCTTTTTGCAACTGCAGTGGTAGTAGTAAATAAAAGACTTCATAGTAAGAATACAAGCAACAATGTCCTTAAGTGCATAGTAAATTGCCACCTGGCTATGATTATCACACATACAAGCCTGGTATGCAGGGTGAAGATAAATGAGCCCAGAGAAGCTTTTTAAAGTATAATCAGCAGCATGAAAACCTGAAAGAAACTCCATATCCTAAGCTAACACAGATTCTTCATAGGTCAATAGTTACTGATCCTTTTTATTGCTCCCTTCTTAAAAGCAGATTCTTTCTAGCTGCTTACTTTCTGAAACCTTGAATAATGATTATAAATACTAAACTGGGATGTCAACCTATGAAGTCAGCAGTAGGGGAAGGAAACTGGACAGACAAAAAGAATGTATTACAATCACAACCAGTACCACTCTTCCCCAGCCATAAACCATGTCTTCTCCATCTGCTCAGGTACTTACCTCAAGTGCTAATTAAAAAAAAAAAATTAAAACCATATCCATGATATAGTGGTTCAAAGGCAGGGAAGGCAAATGTTTTGAATAAGGAAGATCAAGATTTCCAGAATCTCAAAAAACTAGTGTGTTTTAAAAGAAACTCCAAAACTGGTATCTGAAAGATACCTGCTTTTCAGATAGCAGTGGACCCAATTTTATTTGGAGTATAACTCAATCACAAGTACACAGGAATGCTGAAGCTGTCTCATGTAGGTCTATCTGAAAACCTAAATATGGATTTATGGTCCTGATCCTTCAAACAGTTACATACTTAAAGGGATTATGTGTGCATAAAGTCTCTTAGATGAAGAAATATTTGTAAAATTAGGACTTCGGCATGCAGATCATTCAGTAGGATGCATTAGACTTATACTAATTTTTGTTACACTAAGACATTTGGACACTCTCCATTATGTCAGGCTATCACCCAAGCAAAGAAATTAATCTATTTCAACATTACTTTATTTTCTTATATTACAAAAAAAGCTTATAGGGATTACTTTTCTCCTAAAAGAAAACATAGTACCATTAGAGCATTACCAAAGCTCCAGAATGCCCAAAGAGTGGTCATTTTGCTTATGATAAAAAGAAAGCAATCTTAATTAAGTAAAAATATTGGTTTCAAATAGCTTTTCTTTCACACTTGTCTAGACCATGACGTACTTCTAACAAGTGGAGCTATACTGAAATATTTTGAGAAGCGAAACCACTTGAGATATTTCAAAAAGTCTTGAACATATTGTGTGCACAGGTAGCGCCACCTCACCTGTGTTTCAGTATATCCAGAACAGTTTAGGCACATACATACACAGTTGCATTAAGATTTTTCTTCCTTGAATAAGACCCATTCTTTGTTTACCACTTTTTGATTCTTTTTTTAAAATTCTTTTTTTTTTTTTTTTTTTTCCAATTACAGGCAGGAAATAAAAAGAAATGCAACTCTTTTATGTAAAGTAAATCCATCTGGATGTTTGCTGCATCCTATATTATAAACTTGTGATCCCCAACCAGAATGAGTTATAGTGAAGCTGCAGGCAAAATTGTCTCCATATACCACAATCCATTATCCCTGTCAAGTTAATGTTCCATGTTGAGCCATATGGCATGGGTACACACTCAACAAAGGAAATTCCTTAAACTTGTTATAATCAGCACTTACAGTCATCCAAAAAAACCTGACATAAACAGCTTTATTGTGTTTTGTGCATTTCAGTTGATATCCATGACAAAAAGAGGAAGCTTCAGGAAAAAAAAAAAAAAAAGAGGGAGGGAGGAATAAAGTTGCAATAATAAAAAGGAAGGCAGGGAGACAGAGACTGTAAATTTCATAATCACACAACATTTTCCTTACAATAAAGCTCAAGCCTCCTGACACTGATACACTGTGCCAGATTAACAAGAAAAACAAAAAACACCCCACCAAACCCCCTACATCAATACCTCATTTTCCATGCAAATCAGAAATCCTACAGTTTCAAAGTGCCTGACTCATGTAAAACACCCTCAATTTTAAAAACTGTCTCATTTTAACTTTTTCTGACCTTGTAAAGAAAGCTTGCCTTCAGTTGTTGTGCAATTACCAAGAATTTAACAGTCCTTCATTAACAATACCATAATTTAAGTAACATATCTTTCTATGCATTAAGTATAGGTCACAGATGAATCAAAGACTCCCAGAAGCCTCTGCTACCTGGCACAACCCATCACATCAAGCCTAAGTCAAGGTACAAGTAGAGCAGAACTTCATTCCAGCCCCCGCAGTGACAACAATAAAACGCTGAGAAAACACACTATCAAATACTGAACTCAGCATCAATTTCTGTTAATTACAGCCTTGTCAGCAACGTGATTATTCAAACAGCTCATGCAAATGTTAATGAGTCCTTATTTGCATATTTATTTTTTCTTTTGTTGAAATGTCATTGATTATTACATTCTACAATGATGAATGCTGCTGATGATGTGCTCTGATATGTAATTAGTCATTAAGTGGAATGAATAGATCAATTATGAAAAAGGAGTGAGATTAAGAAATATCAAACAAGACCGCCCAATGTAACTATAGAATTTTTTTAAAAGGAACTAAAATAATTTCTTGGCATTTAAAGTGCAACATCAGTAGTTTTCAATAAACAAACTACTACTTTTCTGAGGTTAAATAAGATCTTCACATGCACTGCTACTTGGGTAATCTAATTACAATAGCAAAGCACTTCTGTAATAACAGTAAGAAATCTGCAGAGTAACACACAGGTTTTGGGGTTTGGTTGTCCTATCCTTACTCTAGTTTAAAAAAAAACACATTACTTCTTATTAAAAAAAAAAAAAAAAAAAAAAAAAAAAATTATAAATGTCCCAAAGCTGCTCACGAGCACACCACGGACTATCTAATCTTCTAGCAGAAATGAAAACAGCTCTTGCTGCATTTGCAGCAGCTTCATTTGTTCTCAAGGAAAAGACTTGCGCTGCCTTCTGCAACCGCCTGCTCTAACTACCCAGCCAGCGCTTGCTATTTGCAGATGAAGGGGAAATGGGAGAGAAGAGGAAGGAAGGAGGAAAAAAAAAAAAAAGCTTTCCAGTATTTCCTGGCTTCCTCAGCTCCACAGAGCAAGAGCTTGTCCATATAGGGATCCCATGACAATTCACACCACCACATTACTGCAGACCAGATGGGAACATTCCACATGACCAAACCAATCAATCACCTCAGTGGGGCGCAGGTGCAACACAGCCGTGTAGCAACACACCATTTCACAGTCTATCGGGCACAAACACATGGTCACCAATCAATGGCACCCCCAGGACCTGGGGGGGAGGCTCTCTCGAGCCTTACTGGTCCATGCCTGATGACTTCATAATCACACATCATTTCATTCACTGGAGGATACAAACCAGCATTCTAATAACCTTCCCCCGAAGCCGGTCATGTTGTGCATATTAATAGAGTGCCGGGCAGAGCCGAAGCACCAGCTCCGCGCTGCAATCTGAGCAGAGCCTGCAGAAGGAAACAACCTGCAGCGACCAACTTCTGCCCGAGGACGGACCGTCGGCTCCAACTCGGATCGATGGCAACATCATTCAGTTTGCCAAAATAAACTGTGCGCGACGCTCACACCTTTCACAAAGCAACCCTTGAACAATAGCAAGCAAGCAGAGATAAAGGACAAAGTGGGATTAAAATCAATGGAAGACTGTGCTTCTGTACTTGGGGATGCATTAGACAGTTCTGGAACAAACAGGACCACTGGTAACGAAGCTTCAGCTATAAAAACATTACCTATGTGCTTGCTAATGCTCCCAGCAAAAGAAATTATTTTATTTCTTTTAAAGCAAGTATCAAAATTAGTTTAAAAACAAGCAGATAAAAAAAAATTACACAACATGATGTGATCACACTACACTAAGACTTGCATCAGAGCACTAGCTGCTTTTGACTAAAGTTTTCAAAAAAGGCCAACTACGAATGTTAATTCAGGTTAGTTTTAGCAATGACTTTGGAGTGTAATAAATATTATGGACAGAAGGGTATGGAGACAGGTAGGACAGAGCTATAACCACACTATACTGTTAAGTATTTGCGCTATTAAAAAGACAGAAAGAAATCTGACAAGGAGTGCATCTTCTCCTGAAATTACATTATGCCTTGGAGCTAAAAGTCAAATGAGTTGCAATTGAAAAGTAAAAGGCTGAACTATTAATATGTACTTTTAACATTTAGAATGCTTTAAGTGCCCAGGTAGATAGGACTCCACCATCTGGTATCATAAGTGGACACCTCTGAATTATACAGTTAAAACAGACAAATCTAACATCTACTGAACCACCTCAGCTTTGCTTTCGGGCACAAATTGCTGAGAACTGCTTAGAGAAATAAGTGTAGTAAGTATAGTATGCATGGCACAAATATAACTGTTAGGTTGCACTCCACAGCACTATATGTTGCTTCAGGTCAATGGCAACTCCTTTCCCATTCAGAAGGCCACACAAAGGGGCTACAGCACACATTAAATCCTTAATACAAAGGGGGGGGGGGCGGGGGGGAGAACCAACCAC
>NW_008622018.1:23436-33497 GCF_000691845.1 Merops nubicus
AAAACCAAAACCAAACGTCCGAAGCAGAAGGCACATTTTTTATAGTTAAGACTCTATATCGTTTGGTGATTTGGGCTGCTGCAGGCCGTAGCACCTTCTTCCCTTAGTTTCCTTCCCTATCTCAAATATCTCAGAAAAATGCACAAAAGTATTTGCATTTTACTCCCAATTCAGAGTTGTTAGAGAAGCACAGAAAGGTTAAAGAACAAATGTGAGTAATATCAAAGGAATATTCACATCCTTTTGCAGGATTATGCTCACCAGCAGCAAAGGAGGAAGTGTTCTCCCTCACTAGAATAGAAAAAATCATGAATCACTACATCATTAAATTAAGGACCTGATGACCACTTCTATTATGGGCACTTACAGAATGCTAATTACTACAGTATTTAGGGAATGTATGGTGTTAAAAATCAGAGTTACCTTCTTTAATAAAAATCAAGTTTTTAGATTAAATTCAGCTTCTTATATTTTGAAAGCTCTTGAAAAGAAAACGTCATATAACATATTAAGTATTAATACTAGTCACACTTCACATGCAACACTGGGCAAGCTGACAGCTATGCTACAGACTTGACATCTCTTAAGAGGCAAAAAAACTAACAGCTGGTGACATTCATAGTGGAAAAGGATGGGAGACATTTGACAAAAACTCATCCAAAACAAAAAAGCCTCAGTAAAGCTTACCCTTACCTGGAAACATTAAGCAAGAAGGAGAACAAGGAGACAGCAAGCACAAGTGTCCAGGCCAGTTTGAGAACCTCCCTGTCTTCCCTGTGCTAAAACAGTACACGAGTGAAGGCAAGGACACGTGTAGGAGGCACGCCCCAGACACAAACCTCTTCTGGTCCTCAGAAAAAAAAAAAAAAAAAGTGAGCCTCTAATCTCATCGACTTAAAGTGGGAAAGGAGCTGGATTTTGCTTGCTGTTGACATTAACTATATCTAAAAAAGCTAAGACATATAAAGCAAGGGTTCAGCTCAACACATGGAAACAAAAGCACAAAAAGGTAATATTTATCAATATAAAAGTTCAAATGAAAGGGTATTCCAAGAAGGCAAAAACCGGTAATGCTTGTGAGCAAGGGGATATCTACAAAGACAGCATGAAATGCACCAGAAATAAATTGTAGTGAACTTCTGAAAACACTTTAAGAACTGCATGGCACAGGTATCAAGGATCCAATTATTATCTAAGTTGTATAGGCTATTAGGACATGAAGAGAATGCAAACATATTTCAATCAGTTTGTTCAAATCAGTGAAGGAGTCATGACACGAGTAACACAAGTTTTAATCCATAAACACTATATAAATCCTGAGATTTCCTACAGCAAAGGACTCCACTGAAGATTTGCTTATGCTACAATTCTTACCCCTAAAATATACAAAAGCATAGCTATCAATTAAACATTACCTAGAATTCACAAGTAGATAGTGTACATAGTAATAAAATTATTTTTAATACCTCCTACCTTGTACGAAGTAGCTTTGATTTATTCATTCTCTAAAAATAAGACAAGTACCACAGTTTGGAAACAGAGAGCTAGCAGTCAATGAACAAAACTTACTAAAAAAACCCAACAAACACCTCATCTTGTCAGCACAAAGGTGATTGGTTACAAGGTTAACCTGAAATAGATTTCTGCATAAAGACAGCAAAATTGGTATTTGCAATAAACACAGGTAAAAATCTACCCAAAGTTATGACAGTTAATAGCTTAGAGTGAAAGGACTTAGTCATTTAAGTAAAAATGGTTAAATGAGATGCAGTCAATGCAAGTATAACCCTAACAAGGAGAAGATAGGTATTTGCTCAATATTAAAAAAAAGTTTTACAAAATTAATTCAACTAATAAAAACTGCAAACTGAAAGCATAAATAAGACTACGTATATACTTCCATTAGTAAATACAATTCTTTCAAGCATTCAAATCCAAAGCAAACCTGTAACACTACTAAGAACGTTCTTTAACTACTATAGAAACACACAAACCCATCTGAATTGAATGCTTTAAAGTTTACGTGTGAGCTACTGCTTAACTGGCCCCTTTTACATAATCATCTATACTGACGAGACTCAACTTTATCCAAACTATTCATTTTATGCTGTGCCTAACTGGATTCCATATGATCAACTGTTAGCATCAAGCTGCCTGGGTTTCATTCAGGCTTCACAGCTGGATTCATTATAAAAAAGGAATATTAAACCTTGGGCAGGCATAACTGACTTTGACTTCAAAATAAGCATTTTTATAACTGTGTTATACTTTCAGGTATTAAATAAAACCTTCATTCCAATAATTTTTTTTCCATGTGACAAAGACTGTATATTTAAGAATTTCTAGTAGTTGTCAAAGTTACAAATGTAAAAAAGCTAAAAATCAAACAAACCAGGAAAAGGATCAAGAATTCAGCTTCTAACAGTAAGAGCTTCATTGCAAAGGAGAGTTGGAATTACACTGAGGTTGAAGGTTGCAGTATTTATTTTTTCTTTAATAAAGATATGAGGAATGTTTGAGGGTTTGTTTTTACAGTAGTTCCTAAGTTCTTAAGAAGTTGATATCTTTTCCATTCTCAACAAAAAGAAGGATTTTTAAGTCTCAGCAGAGAGAAAGCCTACACTACTTAGAGCTATTTCATACTTAAAGGCTGTTTTTGATAACAAAACTATTTTCTGCAAGAGGGATAGTTACTCTAAAACAAAAAAAAAAAAAAAGGAAAATCAATACACTTAAGGAAAAAAGAGAAATCTACAGAAAAGTTTCTCTTTATTTTTGTCTTCCAAATCAGAAAACAGAAAAGCTCTCCCAGAAATGCTTACTTAAGCAAATATTTGAAAAGGGCCAAGAGGACATAAAGGAGAATGGCAGCCTAACATAGAAAAGGTGTTTCTGTGTACAAATGTGAAAGATGAAACATGGCCATCCAGTAGTTCACAGTTCCATCTCCATCCCCTTTAAAAATCACTGCAAAAGTCAGCTCATGCAAAACAGGTGGGTTTTCTCAGGGGGAGGGAGTAGAGGAGGCAAAGGGCCACCACCTCCTCCTCCTGACAACAGACCTTGAAAAGGCTACAAAGGGCATTAGGGGCTCCACTGATCACATGGGGAGAGCACTGGAATACGTGCTGTCAGAAAGAGAGCCAAAAGTAAAAAGGTTAGAAGGGTAAGAAATAAAATAATTAAGAAAAAGAGTCTCAAAATAATATGTACTTGCTGTAAAATTTACTTTCTGTCTTGTTAGTCACTTCCTATGTCTTATTGTTGACATACTACTTCTATACATTTGCAAAAATGGGGAAGATGCATCTTGCCACACCAAAATTGTCAATGCATATCACTTTAGACCACTGAATTTGAAAACTGAACAACCAGATATGAATGTAAGTTATTCGCTATAAATTTTGAGCTATTTAAAAAGCATGAACTGCATTAAATACTGAACACGTATATTTTTAAAATGTTCTTTGTAGCATGGAAGCCCCCAGGCTCCCCATAGCAAATTTACAGACACCTAAAAGGAGATAGTTGACCAGATACCTATTCAGTATCTTGAAACTTCAGGTTTTATTACCAGCTGCCTCTAATCCTGTCTTACAAGCCAATACAACCAAAGAATGTATCCAGAGAGACTATCAGGAAAGCTATGAAACTCATTACACACATTGGTTTGCTAGCAATAAGGAAAAAAAAGAAGGGGGAAAAGCAGCAAAATGCATTTTGGACACTGTCCTGCAGATACCATCACTTGACATGATTCTTGTAACAAGCTCAAGAAAAAAATCAAAAACCAAACATTAAAATACAGAAGTTTAAAGTTATATTGTCTTTTTAAAGCCCAGCTAGGGGGTTTTGTGACTTATTTCTGATTCTGGTCAGCAGTGTCCTTTGCACATGTATTGATACGATATGACCCCTTTTGTTACTTAAAAGAAGAAATAAAATGTGAGAAAGTTTGGGTTTAGTACTTTCTAAACTGGTCACAGCAGAGTAAGCTCAGATGGCTAGTCAAACAGAACATCCTTAGGGAGACAGAGCCAACCGAGGCTTTGTGGGCAGAAAATCCTTAGGCAAAGTGATTCATCATGTGTGGCAAGATGACTGTGACATCTAAAGATTCTTGCCTCAAGCAGCATAGTACATGCTACAAGGGATCAAGTGTTCTGAAGAGCATCCATGCACATCTCAGAAGCCTCAGTAAAAAAGACATGTTTTGAATAACAAAATATTGGACACTAAACGCATGCACGTGAAATTGCTTTTTGCAGTGGAAAACTACAAAGTTCCCTTTCATTGTGTCTGATTTAATGCTGTTGACTTAACATCAAAATAAGCAAATGTTTATTAATTTTGCATTCAAACTCACTCTTTCAGAGCCTAACTGGAGGATGTTTCAACATCTGGCTCATATTCCTTCCACCAATGTAACTAAGACATAGCCTTGCCAGTAAGTTTAGAAGCTGGCCACCAACAAATGATTATTTTTTCCACTTTAAAACATATTTTCCTATAGTGGCTTTTATTACCCTCTTGTCCATTCACCACAACTTCCAGCTTTTCTAACAGGCTATCAGAAAATGCATTACTACACTTCCATTGCAGTATGAAAACAAACAGTTCTCATCTTCCAGATCCAGTGCACAGCAGTCTGTCCTGTGAAGGAGAATACTCTCTGTACAACACAGCACCACTGTTCAGAATCTGCACTTAAAGACCACTTAGAAGACACCAGTTTTGAATATACAAATACTTCACTAATAAGCAAACAGACCCACATTGGAACAGAAGAAAGACTCCTCTACCGTGATACGCTACCAATAGCGCTGGCCAGTAACAGGTGCAGAGAAAGAGCCACAAAAAAAAAAAAGAAAAAAAAAAAACAAAACAGAGCAAACATGAAGAAAGATATGCTCTAAATTTCACTTGGGTGTTATATCCAAGTAAGTTATTAACAGAGCATCATATTTAAAACAATTTTATTTATATTTAAGATTAAATAAACACAAGCAAATTTTATCTAAAAGAGCAACACATCTGCACAAAACCACAAAAAATGGCCTTTCTTAAAACAGTCAAAAAAGCCAACAGACTAGCCAGGTCAACAAAGAAAAACTTCTAAAGCAGAGCTGAGTGCAAGCCTGACAGAACTGCTCAGGTGGAACAGCATCCTGATCCTGATGGGTGCATTCGAGGGACAAAAATATACTTCTAAATAACTAAAATCTTACTCTCTAGATATGAGCACAGATGATTCGATTGATTATTTTAGTGTAAATTAAAAGTTTACATTTTTTTCTACCTCTGATGTTCTGGCATTTTTGGAAAGAAATAAATCGGACCATTGGCACATTAACTGCATTGTGTTACCAAACAAGAAAGCACCATAAAAGTACCATCAAGAAAATACGAGAGACTGCATAGAAGTGCAGTGACAACTTTAAAAACATAGCTTTCAGGTCAATAATGGTGCTGAAATTTGTTGTATCAAGCGAATAACAATGCTCTAGAGCACAGGTTAAAAGAAGGGGGAAAAAAAAGTTCCTGGGGCCCAGATAACATTTTCTCCTGATGAATCACTTTCTTTCAATTTGGTGTTTAATTTCACATCGGTTTACTGGCATTTGCACTATGTCTGTATCACGAGACCAAGCTGTGTCTCTGCTGGGGGGAAAGGAGAAGGCACAGTAAACAGAAAACTCGGAAGAGTACCATCAGCAGGGAAACTTGCCTCCTTCATATTGCAGAATGTCAACCAAGCACTAAAAAGCCAGCTTTATCATTATCTTGAGCTCACAACATTTGTGCTCCGCATTTTCTTCTATGTGGGTAAAATGAGATAAATCAATATAGAAAATCCTCTATGTAAAAAATTCTTTACCTTTACTCTGTTCTAAAAATATTGCGGAAGGCCACTGTTCAATGGTACGTATGCAAGCAAGCTATCCTACATAAAATGGTCACCAACTGGAGAGACACGAGGGCTTTTTCCTTTCACCAACAAACCACATCCCTTTTCATAGTTTGCAACTGTGCCACTGACCCAATGAAAACCACTGGTATTCTTCTTTTGGCTTCTGTCCCTTTACCTACCACTCCAAAATACTGAAGCAACAACAGGTTTATACTCAATTGATTTAACAGCCTTACAAAATTGTTGGGTTAATTTACCATATACTTTTTGAATCACATTTCTAGGAAGATAGGTTTCTACTGTAATAACAAAAATATAAATGAAATTATGAATACAGGCATATACTGGACAACAATACTCATTACAATTGTGCACAAGGCTTAGTGCCAGATAGCTGTCAAACAAAGGAAAAAAATCATACAGTTGTTTGGCACTCAAGGATGAAATCATTGTGAAACATGCACTGTTTATAAATTGTCATTGATGAATAAAAGCAGTGAGAAAAAAAAAAAAAAAGAAATGCAGCCAAGCACCAGAAAGACAACCCAACCATTGCTCCTCCTCCCACAACTCTCAGTAATCAAAGAAAACAAAATAACCTCCAATCTCCCATAGTATGCTGGGCAAGAACAACATAGTGGTGCAAGGTAAACTGAGCACTGAATGAAAGATTGACTTCAGACTGTGCTCTCATAGCTCAATCTGAAGAACCTAGAAAAGTGATAGATTCAGATACCGGGGGGGGGGGGCGCAAATATACCACCACACAAATGGCATGTGGATTTCCTAGCTTTGTTATTTATAAAGTAATATTTTAAACACTAGTAATTCCAGTAACATTTATCTTAAGATTACAATATCAATCCCTGAAGATATGAAGAAAAATCACTTCAGTGATGGTTAAATATATTAGCAGGTATTCTGCCACAGAACAGATCACTGCTGAAAAATATCACCTCACCTATCATTGAAAAGAAAGATTTAATTCACATCAGGTGAAAGGATGACATTTCTGTACCTAGAAAGTAAGGCAGAACTGTATCCTGGAAAATAAGCACAAGCTCAGTTTCCAGTCTTGCATATCTGTACCAATTTCAGTATCTTTCAAACTTGAAGCTGTATTATAATGCAACACATCTATAGGGAAATAAAATCTCCTCAAACTGAATAAGAAAGAACTTGTAAATATAAAAAACAATTCTCAGTTTTTGACCGATAGGTACAATATCAAGCTGGGCTAAATACTTTCTATACTATAAAACACATGAGGTTCCTCAAACTCCTTTGAAGTTAGGCTGAAATTATCAGAAGATTTTTAATATTTCATAAGGCAATGCGACTTTTAAAGAGGTAAAGCATATTTAAGAAATATGGTTCTGTAAGGAATTAAACTTTGTAAATCTGTTCAAGCAGGTCAATCAGGCTGTGGTTTACCTTGGAAAGTATCTCAGGACTCTAAATATCTAAATAAATCTGAGAGGACAGCTTGCAATAGTCAAGCAATATGTGAAATAAATTATGTCATCCGAAAGAAATTAATCCAGTCAGAAACAAATGTTTTACCACAGCAAAACAGTAAGGCAAACCTCACTGAGCTGCTACAAGGCAGCAAATGTGCTTCAAACTGCAGCATGCTCATAAAGCGCATACAAGTACACTCCTTCCTATCTCTGCAGAACTTTATTTAAACATGATATGAATTTATTTGTGATACAGACATGCACTTAGGCATTCAATGCAGACCCCAGGGATCAGCCTTGAAGCTTACAACTCTTCACAAGTCACACATTACTCTCTAAACTTCTGCTTTCTAGGTCCCATTGTTTAAGAGGAAGAAATTGCAAGATGCCTTATTTGTATTGCATTTGTGCCTAAAGTGCCAGCCTTATTTTAGAGGTCTCTATTACACTGGGAGGTAAACTAACATTTTGTAACCATTCTTGTGATGATAGTACTAGTTTTGCACATGGTCTGTACAATCCAAATTTGAATTTACATACTCTTCATTTTCACACTACACATTTCAGTGTGCTTGGTTCCCAACTACTTTCAAGGCTCATGACCAGACCTCATCAGTTTTAGGAAAAACTGTAAAATCAGTCTCGGACTATTTCAATAGTTTCACTGTGTTTCTTTCCAATTCCCATTTCAACGCACCTTTTTTATTTCATCACTGAATTTAAGGCTATTGCTTTCTTTAAAGGAGTCAGTAGCAATAACCCCCAATATTGTTAGTTGCTTTAATCCTGCATGTAACACACCATTCATATAAAATGATGTATCAACTCTCCTATTTTATCTTCAGATGGGGGACCCCTGAGAGTTTCTTGCAAAAAAAACCTCAACCAAACAGCACCCTCCTTCCACCAAATGTCATCCAGGTGAAGCTTCCACACACAAAGGTAACAAGGTTTCTATTTCTCAAAGTGACCCTCCATCTGGATGCCTAAGAAATAACTGCATAATTTTCATCTGACTTCCCAATACACATAGATGTGTTAGAGTGACAGAAGCTGAACACCCATCTGAAAACCACTGTGCTGTTAGCTTTCAGAAAAGCATTGCAAGAAAGCAACCAAGAAAAAAAGCCCCACAAATAAAGCACGCTATTACTATCACTTAACAGAATGAGCTGCAGTTTCTCTGGTCTTCTGCTCTTTTCTGTTACAGGAAAATCTTTCGCTCAATTTTCAGAAACAAAATTTTGGTACAATAGTGCACTGAAGTGAAAGTCTCCAAATGTTAGTTTAAAAGCAATGAATCTATTTTTTTCTTTTGATGATCCTTGTTCCATTAATTCACTATACAGCTGAAGCACTGCACACCTACAGCAGGTTACAACTCTAGGGATAATGCAGTGGTCAATCAGGCAACTCACAAAATCTGTAGTATCAGAGGTCCAACACCATCATGCATCCAACAACTAACATCACATCTTTTACAGGCTCATGTGTTCTATTTCATGTTTCCCTTTCCCCTCTGAGGTGTCTGTATCTAAATAAATGCAGGTTTCCAGCAGCAACAAAAATTTGAGTCACTGAAACCCAGTCTCTGAAGAAACCCATTAGCAACTTCAAATCATATTAATGCAAATAGTATAATGTTCAAAATCACAAAAGCCACTTGTTTTGGCATGAGCAACCTAGTCACAACATTTTGGTTGATCAGTTCAGAATTTAATCACTGGATACAGGCTGCAGCATTTATTAAAAATTGGACTTCTAGCAACTGACAGGCTACAGCTACATGCAAGCAAGAATGAAAAAAAATTAACGGAATGAAATAGAGATTAAGTAAATGATTTTTATGCACCTGGCGATAAGCAAACATCTTTATTGCAAAACAAAGACAAGCCATGAAAAATTACAAAATTATCTTTTAATCACCAGTGAGCTTTCTACAGTCTCCTATTTGAACAGGATAATAGTTATTATGTAGATCCCTAAGCAACTGCCTCACGGGGAAGTGACATCACCAGTATGGGAAAGAATCATCCCCTCCTCCCTTCTCCCTGGAAAGGAGCTTGGCGCCTTCAGACGGACTGAAATTTGAAATCCTACAGTTTCACCCAGCTGATCCCATCCACTGGAACACATCTACAAGTGCCCAGGGATGGCAGGAACCACAGGAGAGAAATATGCCCTTTCAGCATTTCATGCACTGATGAGCCTTGTAACAGATAAACATACCCTACAGCGGATAAACTGACATGTTGTAACAAAGAGGAAATGCAAGACTTAAAAATTTCATCAGATTACTATTTTTTTTCCTCCTTTTCAGAGGCAGAGTACACTGTGAATAAATCAATGCTCAAATGTATCAGACTGCATTAAGTAAAACACAAGCTTTACAGAACAAATTTTATCACAACTAAAATGTCTCAAAATTTAAAAGCCACAGACTTCCACGTTTAAATTCCCAGACTGGCAATCCAGATGCGCTTAGTACCACAACAATTCCAGGTTTAAGTGTGAGACCGTTCTGAAGAAGGCAACATCATTTCACCATCCTCCAACAAGACCAACGGTAGGTCGCATTTTTCTCCCGTTAGCGCGCAGGGCGAGCGGCGCTACCGCCCGCGGGCCACCGGAAGGGCACGTTCTGCTTGCGGGACACGCCGGGGATTCGCAGCGCCTCCGGTGAGAGCTGC
>NW_008622019.1:0-2381 GCF_000691845.1 Merops nubicus
TGGTGCTTATGCTTTAGAATGTCACATTTTTAGCCCTAAGAAGCTGAGGTGTGACCTGAGCTGCATGACACTAAAGCTTGGGTGAGGAGAACCCCAAACCCATCTGTCTCTCCACCACCCTCTGTGAGGGATGAGATGTTCTGCTCTTTTGTTCCTGCTTTAGGAGAGTGCAGGGGGTGGGTGTCTGTGGTATCTATTGAACCTGCTCTGAAGCAGCTCGTGCATCAAGCTCCTTAAAGAAAGTCCAAGAGCTTCAGCAACACCACGCAGCATGAGAAGGGTTTTGTTGGAGTAGGTTCTTTAAACCCCAGGTTTGAGGCTTAAGCTGTCGGATCAGATGAGGATTCAGCTCTGCAGCAGAACCAGAAATGAAGCACGTGCCCTGAGCCAGTAATCCCTGACAATAATTCCCTTGTGGTTTGGAGAGCTGGGGCATCCCCCCTGGCATCTCCTTGGGCCAGGCTGGCAGTGGTGGCACAGAACAGTGGTTGTGAGAGGAACCTCTGGCACCTTTTGGAGGCTGCAGAAATAGCTAAAAATCCTTCACTACAACAAAAGATTCCTCCGTGGAGTTGAAGTGGATTCCATTTCCCCTTGGAGATCCATGGGGTAAAGGCTGTAGTAGGGTGTAGGTAGATACAAGTGTGTTGTATCCCCATGGGGTCATGGTTGGAGTTCCTGTTTCTTCTCCCAGCTGGGGCAGCAGTTGCCTTAGAGCAAGGCCATGGGTAATAGTGATGGTTTGTGCCTCTACCTCAACCTTTTCCTTCCTGATTTTACCAACATAGGCTTCTTCTGGAGTCCATGGCTGTCGTGTTGGTCAGCAGTGCTCTCCTACCACCCTCTTCTCTCTCCAGGGGAGCTGTTAATATCTTTTTTACCTTTTTTTTTAAAAAAAAATTGATTGAGGGACTAGCTGATCTTTGAAGGTCCCTTCCAAGCTAAACCAAACAATGATTCTGTGCTGTTGCACCCTCTTGAGGATGGAAAATGCTGCTGTTTTGGGGTCAAATTGTTATATACTCCACCACTGCAATTGTCCTGGGACTTGTTCCTTGGGAGCAGAGCCCGACCCCCCCCTGGCTCCAGGCTCCTGTCAGGAGCTGTGCAGAGCCAGAAGGTCTCCCCTGAGCCTCCTTTGCTCCAGGCTCAGCACCCCCAGCTCCCTCAGCTGCTCCTCCCCACACTTGGCCTCTAGACCCTTCCCCAGCAGCTTCGTTGCCCTTCTCTGGCCACACTCCAGCTCCTCAAGGTCCTTCTGGGAGTGAGGGGCCCAAAACTGCCCCCAGGATTTGAGTGTGGCCTCCTCAGTGCTGAGTACAGGAGGACAGTTGCTTCCCTAGTCCTGCTGGCCACAGTTCTTTGTTGTAAGTGTTAATTCTCCTTCTGTTAGCAAGCACAAAGTGCTTTGGGCAACCCCCAGACCCCATAATTTGCATGGATGGGTTTGTGGGTAATAAATTGAGCTGTGAACCATCAGGTTCCACTTGGTCACATTGAAGAGAAGGGAGAGGAGATGTCTGTGATGCTCTTGGGAGCTGCAAAACCCTCAGAGCAGTGATGTTTATGAGAACCCTGGGATGTTCCTTACCCTCTCCAGGTTCTTGGAAACCCTCCAGCAGCTTCAGTGATTTGGGGATTTTATTTCAAGGGCCGGATGTACTTTTGCTGGTGAAGTCAGCTCTGCTGGGTGAAATCCAGCTGCAGCTCCTGTCCTGCTGGCCTTGCCTGAGGGTCCTGAGCACAAAGGTTGGTGAAACTCAGCATCTGCAGCTCCTCCTTCCTGGCCACGCCAGCCCTCCCCTCTTGATGCCTCTTTTATTCTGGCTTTAGTCCAAATTCCCAAATCCTCTTCCTTCCTTTCCCCTCCTTTCAGTTCACATCAGCTGCTGGCTGCATGGTTTGACCTTCCAGCTTCTTATTTGCTTTGTCATTCAAAGCAGTCCAACTCTGGAAGGTTAAATATAATGCTAAATACAATGCAGCCTCACCAGTTTGTTGTTTTTTGGTGTTTTTTTTGATATGGATTGCTTCCAAAATCACACCAAATTCCTCGGGGAGGGTTTTGTTTTGCTGAACAGAAAAATTCACAATGACTTGCAAGTTTTTAAGGCAGGTGATTGTCTTAGATGTTATTTTAGTTTGGTTTATTTTATTTGAAATACAGCCTGGCTTTTTTTTTTCTTCCAACATCAAACTACTGGCTTCTTCCTCAACTCTTACAACAGCTACACAAGACTGAGAATATATATTTCACTCAGCCTAAGCATAAAACTTCACCTAGCTGGTGGCAGTGAGGTCCCTGCCTGTGGTGACTGTCACACAAACCCAGAGATGGTTCTGACCTTATGGATTTAGACCTGGCTGAAGTGATTGCTTGA
>NW_008622020.1:0-2386 GCF_000691845.1 Merops nubicus
TGACTGCTCTGTAGTTTCCTGGATCCTGACTGCATAAAATGGCTTCTGTGAATATCTGAACACCTTAGTCTGGTTCATAGGGAATGCACCACAACAAATTAGTTCATATCCATTTATTTGACAGTGCTGAAAATGACTAAGATAACCGTGGTGGCCATTGCTCCCAGGTCAGTAGCTGGAATGAGATGACGTGTTAACAAGGCACAATTCATTGTGGAAACTCATTTCACTCGTAGATCCAGTCATGTGCACAAGACTTGTAGTCGATGAGCTCCGCAGGTTTGAACCACAGGTTGATCTCCTTCTCTGCACTTTCCACCGAGTCACTGCCATGAATGATGTTTCTGTGGAAGAAGACGCATGCATTGCTGCAGATAAAAAATACACCTCCAGCAACCTAGCAGCTCTCCAGATAGAACACTCTGGATGAAGCACCTAGAGCTGCAAGACTATCTCAGCTACAGTATTCAAACACCCACCCCGCCAGTAAGAGCTACAGAAGCCTAGCAGGGTGACTAGGGCTACCTCATGGGCTACCTCACGGGCTACCTCACTACCCCAGTACTTTGCTCATCTTACATGGAGCTCTGACGAACAGATGTATTTCAAAAAAAAAGTCAGTTTTGTACCAAGCCATTTTCTTAAGTAGCTGTTATGGATTGTGACCTGCAAATAAAATACCATCAGAGTAGGATATCGACCAACAATTTTGACTTTAGCTAGAATAAGACCACCAACACTGAGATTTTAATCTCAACTGTTAACAAACTGAGCACAAACCTTCCTACTTGAATGCAGAAGTCACCACGGATGGTACCAGGCTTAGAGTCTGCAGGGTTTGTTTCCCCTAGCATTACTCTCCCAGTTTTAACCACGTTGAGTCCTTCCCATACCTGAAGGAAAAAAAGACAAGTCCTATTAATCTATGATTATACAAAATACCAAAGATTTAATCTTTTCCAGTATCATACTTTGCAAGAAAACAAAGGCTCCACCACTAACCTAATCTAGGCTAGACTATCTCTTGGGCCTTCAGAGAAGACTAGGAAAAAAAATGCAAACTGAAATTGGTTATAGAAAGGACTACTGGCACTGTCACTGCAGCGAAGGAGATATTTCACCGAGCCCTGTACAAGGCCAGCTTCAAACCCTTCCTGTTGTGATAGGGTTAGGACAGCCTGATGACCTAACCAAGACCATTCTGACCATTCTATGGGTTGCAGGCACTCCCAGCTAGGAACGTAGTCAAAACAGGAGGAGATGCATTTACATATTTTCAGGAGGAGTGCAAAATAGAATGACACAGAAAACGGGTTTCTGTGGGAGAGCCCTGACCCTTTTTTGCCCAAAAAAAACCCCCTTGGTATGGAAAACTGACTTTCAGGAATTTTGCTTAATCTATACCAAGCATCCTAATAAGCATTTTATACATGCACACTTTCTTTCTTGTTAATAAATAGCAGCTTACTTGATTGTGTTATTTTTAGTTTTCTTTTGCTGCTATCAGTACTGGGTAGCTTGCAAAAGTGTTTCTGTAACAGATCTTGACATTTTAAAGTCATTTAGAGAGCAAGACAAATACATTCAAGGAATTAGCCCTTAAGTAAAGTCGTTCACTCACCATGGCCACGACAGGTCCAGAGTTCATGTATTTAACCAAACCAGCGTAGAATGGTCGGTCTTTGAGGTCAATGTAATGTTGTTTGAGAAGGTCTACAGAGGCCTTTAAAAAAACAGGTATAACATTGAATACCACACCACAAGAGATGTTACCAGCCATTAATGTTCTCAACAGCTGCTGCAGTGCTATTATGGGTTTCAGTGGAAGTGCCTAATGTAAAATTCGGGGAGTGCAGGACACTGTTTTGCTTTGCAGTAGTGTCAGTGTCACGAGTCGTCAAAATTACTTCTTTGTATTACAGTAATCTTCAACAATAGGCAGAGTACAAGATGGCTTCATGATGTTACCTGATACGAACTTTAGGTCAAGGTCATTTCAGCTCTTTCAGTTAGGTTGCATTAAGCCATCAGAGCAAATTATGTTTCTGTAGGAAATGAGACCAAACGTTTGTGCCCGACAGAAAGCTTGGCCTGATGTGTGATCCCCTACTTCCAGCTGTTGGGCAAATCCAGTATCAGATTCACATTCTGATGCGGCAAAAGCCGCATGAGAAGATGCAGGTCTTGGAAGAGCCTACTCTGACAGGTCAGGGGACAGCGTTTCGGCCGGAGCCGGCGCAGGGGCCGGTTCTCCGGGAGCGGAGACTTGCCTGCAGGAACTTCATGGCCACCAGCCGGAATCCCTTCTGCTCGAACCGCTTGATGATCTCTCCCACCAGCCCCCGCTGGACGCCGTCGGGCTTGATGGCGATGAAGGTGCGCTCGG